>NW_006789022.1:3562686-3573424 GCF_000442215.2 Lipotes vexillifer | reverse complement strand
GGGAACCCTCCTGCACTGTTGGTGGGAATGTAAGTTGATACAGCCACTATGGAGAACAGTATGGAGGTTCCTTAAAAAACTAAAACTAGAACTATCATACGACCCAGCAATCCCACTATGGGGCATATTCCCCGGGAAAACCATAATTTGAAAAGAGTCACGTACCACAGTGTTCATTGGAGCTCTATTTACAATAGCCAGGACATGGAAGCAACCTAAATGTCCATCAACAGATGAATGGATAAAGAAGATGTAGCACATATATACAATGGAATATTACTCAGCCATAAAAAGAAACAAAATTGAGTTATTTGTAGTGAGGTGGATGGACCTAGAGTCAGTCATACAGATTGAAGTAAGTCAGAAAGAGAAAAACCAATACCATATGCTAACACATATATATGGAATCTAAAAAAAAAAAAAAGGTTCTGAAGAACCTAGGGGCAGGACAGGAATAAAGAAGCAGACGTCGAGAATGGACTTGAGGACACAGGGAGGGTGAAGGGTAAGCTGGAACGAAGTGAGAGAGTGGCATGGACATATATACACTACCAAATGTATAGCTAGTGGGAAGCAGCCGCATAGCACAGGGAGATCAGCTCAGTGCTTTGTGACCGCCTAGAGGGGTGGGGAAGGGAGGGTGGGAGGGAGGAGATATGGGGACATACGTATATGTGTAGCTGATTCACTTTGTTATAAAGCAGAAACTAACACACCATTGTAAAGCAATTCTACTCCAATAAAGACGTTAAAAAAAAAAGATTGCCCTTCAGGTTAGGCTGGTAAATTCACAGATGGTAGACGGGGTGAGCTGTGTATGGGGATGAACCAAGAGGTTGTCTCTAACTAGGAGAAAAGAATGCAGCCACACCCTACACTCCAGCAAGGTGATGAGGGAGTCATCTGGGGGGCAGGAGCAGAATCTGGGTGTCCTGTAGGACGTGGAAATCTAACCTGATATCCTGTGCCAAAGAGGAGGGGATGGAGAGCAGTGCGAGGAAGGCACAGGGGTCCTGAGCAGGGAGAAAAAGCAATGGAAGAACGCTTACTGGTTCTAAGTCTGTGCTCACTTCCCGACCTTCCTGACACCCGTCCACAGGGGAGGATGCGCCATCTGGTCCACTAGCCTCTGATTGATTAATCCACCAACCTGCTCCTCATTGAAGCTCTCGGTGTGGATGCTCAGTTAGTGTGCAGCCGCCTTCGGGACACGGAGCCCTTCTCATCGTGTCCCTCAGGCAGGTCCTGATGCCACAGAACCACAAGGCAGACCCGGGCAGTGCTATCCCGGGACGACCAGGACCCAGTTCTCATCTGTCTCCCGCCAGCCCAGAGAAGGGAGAGCAAAGGGTCAATCTCCTGATGCCACCAGCCCAGAACAGACCATCTTCCTGGCGGGCAGACCTCCTTCCTCGGGTGACACTTCCCGGCATTACCATGAGGCACACACATTAATATTTAAACAGGCAACAAACCCATGCTGTTCCCACCTCCACAGACTATAATGTCTGCCCTTCCCAAAGTCACTTGAAGACCCAAGCTCCATCCTCCGTGCCCTATGCAATGTTTGGGACATAGCTATACCAAAAATATATATATATATATTCATTATTTAACTAAAATTCAAATTTAGGGACTTCCCTGTGGTCCAGCAGTTAAGACTCTGATCTCCCAAGCAGGGGGCCTAGGTTCGATCCCTGGTCAGGGAACTAGATTCCACATCCCGCAACTAAAGATCCCGCATGCCACAACTAAGACCCAGTGCAGTCAAATAAATACATGTATTTTTAAAAACCTAAAAAAAAATCAAATTTAACCTGACATCTTGTATTATCATCTGCTAAATCTGACAACCTTAAGATTCCTTCAAGACTCAGCTCCTAGGCTCTTCCTCTAGTGGCTATCTAGGGACAACCAGGACCCACTTCTCATCTGTCTGCCGCCAGCCCAGCGAAGGGAGAGCAAAGGGTCAATCTCCTGATGCCACCAGACAGTAGATTAAGTACATCACAGGACTGGAGAGCCTTTTTATTCCAACTCTCTGCTTCCTGGTGGGACCACATCAATAACCAAGTGGTCCCAGGGAGATAACCCTGACTCCCAAAGATCTGCCATCACTCTCTGGCCAACCCATTGGAGGAAGGCAAGCACTTCATGGGCAGGAAGTTCTAACCAAAGTCAACGCTTTCCCAAAAGTTAGAAACTCATTGTTTCGCATTGCTCCCTTCTTCATCCTTGTTTCTCATAGAGATGAGATCAGCTTATGAAACTGGATTCTTTGAAACCACAAACCCGTCTGAAATGTATTCGTTTCACGATCAATAAATTTCAAGACCTGATTATTTTGCAATTATATTGATACTGAAAATGTTAAATATTAACCAGATAACCAAAAAAATTATCTTTCGATATCTTACACCATAGACAAGAATTTCAGACTGTACCCCAGTGACCGGAAACTTTGAAAAATCCTTTGCCTGGGAATTCCCTCGCTGTCCAGTGGTCAGACTGCAGGGGGTACGGGTTCCATCCCTGGTGGGGAAACTTAAGATCCCGCCTGCCGCGCGGGATCAGAAGAAAAGAAAAATCCTTTGCCTGAGGAAGTGTATTGACTGACATGTTGAAAATAGCGGTTTTACTTCTGTAGACTAAGGAAGAGAAAGGAGGGAGAGAGGGAGGGGAGAAAGAAAGGTGAGGAAGGACATAAGAAGCTGGTGTGCTCTCTGGCACCTCATCATCTGGGGGCAGAAGCCAAACACTGACTCTGAAAAATAGTGTCAAAAAGTCGCTGCCTGTAGCCAATGCTCCCAGTAATTTTAACAACGCCAGGGAAGGGAGTAGTGAAAACCACCAAGACTGACCCAGCACAGATGCTTGATAGATGTTTACTGAGTGAATAAGTGAAGGACCATCACCCAAGCCCCATCGTTGCCAAAGCCCACTCTGGTTACAAACCCAATTCCCTTAGAAGTGAAGAAACGCACCAAAAAGAACTGGTGCAGGGCTTCCCTGGTGGCGCAGTGGTTGAGAGTCCGCCTGCCGATGCAGGGGACACGGGTTCGTGCCCCGGTCCGGGAAGATCCCACATGCCGCGGAGCGGCTGGGCCCGTGAGCCATGGCCGCTGAGCCTGCGGGTCCGGAGCCTGTGCTCCGCAAGGGGAGAGGCCACAACAGTGAGAGCCCTGCATACCGCGAAAAAAAAAAAAAAGAACTGGTGCAGCAGCCCTTCATCCAGAGCTGGCCAGGACTCTAAAAGCCACCTCGTGGAAGGTATTCCTTTAACTACAGGTGTTTGTTTCCTTTGGCACAGTGATATGTAATTTCCCATTTTTAGAACAATGCTCCCAAGAACAGTCACAAAAACAACCTTCAGAGGGGGCGGATTTCTTCCTGGCCACTGCTACAGCTCTGTAAAACAACAATAACAAAGGGGTTTTTATTCAAAACACTGTTTGCATCTCTCCATAAAATCGGGAGGCCTTTTGTTAACTTTTCACAAGCTGAACAAAAAAGGTCCCCCCACCCCTTGGAAGAGCACCTCAACAAACTCTTACTTTGGGGAGGGGTCTATATGGAAACGATTCCGCTGTGGGATCTGTTTGGGTCTTGACACGCCTCCGTCTGTGGGTTCCCGTGTGGCAAGGGTGGAAGGGAAGCTTGTAGAAAGCCAGTGTCTGTCCTTCGTGTGCCCTGTGCAGGTCTGAGGCCAGAAGAGGACAGTGTGTTCTTGAGAATGTGCCAATAGCAGGCCAAAGGAGGTGAGGAACCAGGGCGGGATGAGATGCTCGCCCTCTGGTCTTAGCCATTAAGGAATCCCTTTCATCATCTCCAAACTGACTTTCTCCCTGCTTCATAAACTCAGAAGAGTGGCTCCCAGATCTGAGGAGTCCTTCACCCTCTTCCCCTTCTACCTGTACCTTCCTTCCATCCCACCCCCTCCACTCTGAGGTGCACCCAACTCATCTCCACCTGGACCCGCACGTTTCTCTCCTGACTGGCCTCCTGACCGAGTCGATTTCACCTCCCATGTGGGTGTGCACGTCCGGGCTTCCTCGTACACCTCCCTACTCAAAAATGTTCCACGGGGGCTTCCCTGGTGGCGCAGTGGTTGAGAGTCCGCCTGCCGATGCAGGGGACACGGGTTCGTGCCCGGGTCCGGGAGGATCCCACATGCCGCGGAGCGGCTGGGCCCGTGAGCCATGGCCGCTGAGCCTGCGCGTCCGGAGCCTGTTGCTCCGCAACGGGAGAGGCCACAGCAGTGAGAGGCCCGCATACCGCAAAAACAAAAACAAAAACAAACAAAAAAAAGAATCACTGTGAGATCCCAAGCCGAGTGTCAAGAGCTTGGATTGTGGAGCTCGAGACCTGGCCCCGGCACCTACTAGCTGTGAGTCTCAGACAAGCTAGTGAACTTCTCTAAGCCTCAGTTTCCTCACGTGTAAAATGAGAATAATACCTGGCCGACAGATGAGTTTGGGTGGATGAAGTGAAATAATCTGTATAAAGCACCTGGCACGTATAAGGTATTCAATAAATTATTGTTATTACTTCACTTGGACATAAGAATCTGCATCTTTTCATTTTTTTTAATCAAAGCATAACATATATAAAGTACATAAAACTCACTCATCTTAAATGGACAGCTTGATAATTATTTACATTTATATGCATGTGTATACCCACCACCCCAGTCCAGATATAGACTATTTCTGCACCCCAGAAAGTTCCCCCTTGCACCATCTCAGTCCATATGCCCACCAGCTATGACCATGATTTGACTCATATTTTTGCTTTGCCTCTTCTTGAATTTCATACGAATGGACTCAGACAATGTGTATTCTGTCATGGTTGTGCGTGTAGCACTCCACTGTATGAATATACCACAATCTATGACCCATCTTCTGTTGATGGGATTTGGAGACAACTCCTTTGAACATTCTTCTTTTTTTTTTTTTAATCTTTTGTCTGCACCACGTGGCATGTAGGATCTTAGTTCCCCGACTAAGGATCGAGCCTGTAACCCCTGCAGCGGAAGCATGAAGTCCTAACCACTGGACCTCCAGGGAATTTCTCCTTTGAACACTCTGTACATATCTTTTTGTCAGCTCAGGCACTGGGTATGTGTACCTGTGAGTGGAATTACTGGGTTCTAGAGTGCGAAAGCTTTAGCTTTACTAGAATCTGCCAAACAATTTTCCTAAGCGGCTGTGCCATTTCTACACCCCGCATAGCAATGCCTGAGGGTTCCAGAGGCCCCTTATCTTCAGTGACGCCTGATGCTCGCTCTTATTTTTGCCATTCTGGTGGCTGTGTAGTGGTAGGTTCCTGTGGTTTTAATTTGCATTTTCCTGATGAGTAATGATGTTGAGCACCTTTTCATAGTTTCTTTGACCATCTGGATATGCTCTTTTGTGAGTGTCTGTAAGGTTTGTGCCCAGTTTTTATTGGGTCATTCGCCTTTTTCTTACTGATTTATAGCGGCTCTTCATTTACTCTGGAAATGAATACTTTGCCTGTTATATGTATTGCAGACATCTTCTGAGACTGAGACTCGCCTTTTCATGTTTTTAATGGTGCCTTTTAAAATTTATTTTTTATTGAAGTGTAGGTGATTTGCAATGCTGTGTTAGTTTCAGGTGTACAGCAAAGTGATTCAGACACACACACACACACACACACACACACATATACACACGTATATATTCTCTTTCAGACTCTTTTCCATTATAGGTTATTACAAGATATTGAACATAGTTCCCTGTGCTATACAGTAGAGCTTTATTGTTTATCTATTTTATACATAGTAGCGTTTATCTGTCAATCCCAAACTCCTAATTTATCCCTCCCCTCCCTTTCCCCTTTGGTAACCACAAGTTTGCTCTCCATGTCTGTGAGTCTATTTCCATTTTGTAAATAAGTTCATTTGTGTCATTTTTTTTAGATTCCACATATGAGTGATATCATATGATATTTACCTTTCTTTGTCTGACTTACTTCATTTAGTATGATAATCTCTAGTTCCATCCATGTATGTGCACATGGCATTATTTCATTCTTTTTTATGGCTGAGTAACATTCCATTGTAAATATATGCATATATACCCACATCTTCTTTATCCACTCATCTGTCGATGGACGTTTAGGTTGTTTCCATGTCTTGGCTGTTGTGAATAGTGCTGCTATGAACATTGGGATGCATGTATCTTTTTTTTTTTTTTTTTTTTTTTTTTTGTGGTCCGCGGTCCTCTCACTGTTGTGGCCTCTCCCGTTGCGGAGCAGCAGGCTCCGGACGCGCGGGCTCAGCGGCCACAGCTCATGGGCGCAGCCGCTCCGCGGCATGTGGGATCTTCCCGGACCGGGGCACGAACCCGTGTCCCCTGCATCGGCAGGCGGACTCTCAACCACTGCGCCACCAGGGAAGCCCCGCATGTATCTTTTTGAATTAGAGTTTTCGTCTTTTCATGTTTTTAATGGTACCTTTTTATGAAGAGAGCCTTCTAATTTTGGTAAAGTCCAATGTATCCATTTTTCTTCTATGGTCAGAAGTGCTTTTGGTGTTCTCTTTTAGAAATGTTTGCCTACCCCCGCGGTCATGAATACACTCTATGCTAATTTCTTTTCATCGTGTGCTCCTGGTGTCTTCCTCTCAAGTTGGAGAGACCTGAGTGGTTGTTAATTCAATGAGGAGCAGAGGTCTCACAGAAAAAAACGAAGCATGACCGACTCACATGATAATGCTCACACGGTAATGACTGCCTAAGTCTTTGGACCATCCAGCCTGTTACCAGCCTGTTACCACTTGGTGGCATTAACAGGCACCATTGCTGACTGGCTGCACTGCTGGAATTCCATAGGAGGAGCTGCAGGGGAGTGGCATCTTCCAGAGTGACCAAGGAAGGGGGCTGGCAATCCCCTCAGCGCTGGTTTGTACTCTCAGGCCAGCAGCTCGCTTTCACAACCCACACCGTGATCACCTTACAAACACACCCTTCTCCACCCTAGCGATGTTTTCTCTCCCCATTTATAGACCTTTTTCCCATGCATTTCCTTTGCTCCCTGGATTTTCCCTTTCACTATCATTTGTCTAATCACTTATCATCTCGGGCGCATTTGTTATACATTTGCCTTTTAAATCATTTCTTTCCTTCTGTCTCTCCTTCCCTAAAGCAGGGTTTCTCAGCCTCAGTACGACTGACACTTTGGACCGGATACTTCTGTGTCGTGGGGGCCGGTGCCTACACTGTAGGATGCACGGCTCTCCCTGTTTCTCTCTTTTCCTTCCTACCTTTCTTCTCAGTGTCAATCAAGAGGCCCGCGGGAAAAGTGAGGGGGTGGCTGAGAGGTGAATCATAGCTTTCTCAAGCTCAAAGGGGCCTCAGATACGATCTAGCGCAACCTCCACTTTTACAGATGAGGAAACGGATTCGAGAGGGGGAGGGAGAGGATGCATCCGAGACGAATATGTGGTGGGCTGGGGGAGGGGAGGACAAGTGCCAGGCCAAACAGGAAAGTAAAATTCCAGGGCCTGAGCAGTATTTCCAGTCCCACCGGGGAACCTGGGATTGCTTCCCACAGCTCCTTTCTTTCTCCAAGCCGTGAGTCCCATTCCAGAAACAACACAGGGCTGCTCAGATGGAGGTGCAGACCCAGATCCAACATGAGTGCCAGTCCCTGGGAGCCCATGCCAGAGCCTCCAGTGGACACAGATGACCACCAGTTCCAATGGGGATGTTTCATGCTGACTAATGCCATGACTGCATCCTAACTTAATCCTATAATCATGAAGTAAATGATGGTCAGGCCACCCGGCCACACCTGTCCCAAGTGGAGAAGTTACAGACCATGAGAGGGGGAGGGAACCTCAAGACCATGTCAGTCCTGGCCTGCCTCCAAGAAGACAGGCGATGGGACGCTCAGGGCAGCCGAGAGCCCTCAGCCAGAATCTCCCAAGTCATGGTGGGCGTTAACACTTGTTGAGCCCTTACTATGCACTGGACGCTGTTCTAAATACCTTGTAAATACATGAATTCAGTCCATCCTCCCCCGGAGACACTGTCATTCTCCCATGTTGGAGATGCGGGTATGGGGCCTGGGGAAACCTTGGTCAAGCAGCAGGATGCTCTCCTGGAGCATCTTTATGGGGTCACAAGTCAACACAAATCACCCTGCTCCTTACTTGTAGCTAATGTCAACCTCACCCCCCTCAGACACGCGTAGACCCCCTGGTATCTAAAAGCCTGGTGTGTTAAAACCAAGATATATATACACACAGTGGAATACTACTCAGCCATAAAGAAAAGAATGAAATAATGCCATTTGAAGCAAAATCGATGGACCTAGAGATTATCATACTAAGTGAAGTAAGTCAGACAGAGAATGACAAATATATGGTATCTCTTACATGTGGAATCTAAAATATGATACAAATGAACTTATTTACAAAACAGAAACAGAGAACAGACATAGAGAACAGACTTGTGGTTGCCAAAGTGGGGGAGGGGGGAGAGGGGCAAATTAAGAGTGTGGGATTAACAGGTACAAAACAGATATAAAATAGATAAACAACAAGGTCCTACTGTACAGCACAGAAAACTATATTCAATATCCTGTAATAAACCATAATGGAAAGTAATCTGAAAAAGTATATATATCTGACAAAGAATCTGAAAAATTATATATATATATATATATATATATAACTGAATCACTTTGCTGTACACCAGAAACTAACAGAATACTGTAAATCAACTATATTTCAATTAAAAAATTGTTAAATAAAAATAAATTTCAAAAAGAAAGTCTACACCAAGAACTTACGCAAAGCTCTGGGTGGCGGTCAAAATTTTAGTGGTACACGATGAATATTTTTACTTTAACAGTTATGAACTTGTTTCAGTGCTTATTAGAAAAATTCTGGGTTTCATTTATGGTAATTACATAAAGATTTTTCTTCTAATTAAATGTAAGTTGTTTTTTTTTTTTAAAAAGTAAGGTTTTTAAAATAAACCTACTTAAAGACAGTTATTAAACAAATAGTATACGATGGCATGTGGATGTGGCAGAAATTGTGATGATGGCACTGGAGTGACTTAAGCTTGGGCAACCCTGCTCTGGTCTTGTCTCATCTTGAAGACAGCTGACCCCTGCCCTATAGCCCCTGCAGGGCCGTGCCGCCCCCTCCCTCCTTTACGCTGACCTGCCGTCCTCAGAGCCTCTTTCTCAATAGACTTGAAGATCGTAATCCAATGGCCCTCCGGCTGTCTCTGCCCCTTTCCACATGTGGGTCAGTCACTTTGGGATTCTCTCTGCTTTCTGGTGATGAAAGAGTAATCCAGCAAGGCCGCTAAATGAACTAAAATCCACAAATAAGAGGCCAAGTGTGATGACAGAGAGGAATGAGGAAACCCCACCCCATTCTTTGGACACAGTCCTGGGCCTTCTGCCCCCAGCTGGCCTTACGAGGCACCAGCTGGGGAAAACGCCAGCCCCGGGGGTTCCTCCGCTGAGGATTCCTCCCCGGCACTGGTCTGTGGGCTGGAGGATGTGCTCGAGGACCCTGCACTCTCCACCTCCTGCTGGGGACACAGTGGCAGGGAGCAATCTCATGGCTCCAAAATCAAGAGCCCACGGGGAGTCCCATGTGTTCGACGGCCCCCTCTGCTCACCCAGCCTCTGATGGTACTGCCTTCCTGGTGGTACAGGAAGGACTGCTCTTCCTTGGCAAATAGAGAAAGTTTTAAAAGAATACTCGTAAATGAGATTGGGAGGACTCAATAAGAGCCCCAGGGATATAATGATAAATAATAGGCTGGGATTCGAACCAGCCACAAAAACCCACTGTCCCCAGAGATTCTCAGAAGACGGGAATCAAACGCCACCTGCCTGCGAGTGCCGGGCTGGCTGTTGCCTCCTTCTGGGCGCTGCCTCCCCCAGAGCTTGGCGGGTACCTGGCCAAGGAAGCCTGAGCCTCTTGGGCCATTGTTCTCCCTCAGAAGAGGATCTCAAAAGCAGAAGGGAATCAGAAACAACCACACAATGAATACCAGGTTCCCCTTTCTCCCTGCATCGGCTGCCAGGAGATCAAGCAGGGCTGGCTGACAGCGCACCCCACCCAGCAGCTGTTCACCCTCCAGGATGTCCTCGCTACAGGAAAGGCTGTTCTTCCAGGCCTCACTGTTCTCTATGGATGTCCACAGTGTCCAATTTTCCTTCTCCAGATAGATGCTGGTTCCTCGAGGGCATAGACGCATCTGGGGCTTCCTTCCCACAAGGCACAACAGGGACAAGTTACAGGCACTCTGTGTTTGTTGATTGAGTAGCTGATTGCCTCTGGGCACCCTCCTAAACACTTCACAGGTATAAACTCGTTGACTCTCCACAGCCATCCCGTGCCGGAGAAACTATCATTAGTCCCATTTTAGAGATGACAAAGTGGGGTCCAGGCGACCCAGCCAATGGGCAGGACTGATCCAATGATGGCAGCTTTAATGGGATCAAATGATTCTGTTCCTCACTTCTTACCAGCATCAGCCTCCCCCAGGGACTCCGTGAACGTGTGTGGAGCCCAAAGTCCTACCCCACGGGCTAGGTAAAGAGGGTGACCACACGGCAGACATGTCCCCTTCAGAACCCACAGCCCGAGGCAGCATGTGATGGGGATGGACAGGAAGGAGATTCTGAAGAGGAGACACACAGAGCTAGTGTCAGTCTTACCAACTCAGCATCTGAACATTCCTGC
>NW_006789022.1:3561591-3562139 GCF_000442215.2 Lipotes vexillifer | reverse complement strand
CTGCTAAGAACTTTTTCTTAAAAATGCATTTTTTTTTCTGTTGGGGCTATTAGTCATTTCAACATAATATTGTGTTCTATGCCTCCTACGTAAGCAGACACGAGCTTCCAAGGTTGTGGAATATTGAGCTCATGCATCTAGTCAAACTGCTGTTTGCTTTTTGCTGCAGCCATAGCTACGATCTGTGTAAACAGAGGAGAGGGTTTGGCTCCCAGTTCTACCAGCTGGGCGCTGTGCCATCATCCCGTGAAACAAAAGGGGAAAGATCTCGGAAGTGACAGGCCAGGGCTAATGGGGAAGAAAAGCGCCATCCTATTCCAGGGGCTACTGAGCAGGTCAAAACTCCCCATAGGGCTTTCCTGGTGGCGCAGTGGTTGAGGGTCCGCCTGCCGATGCAGGGGACATGGGTTCGTGCCCCGGTCCGGGGGGATCCCACGTGCCGTGGAGCGGCTGGGCCCGTGGGCCATGGCCACTGAGCCTGCACGTCTGGAGCCTGTGCTCCACAATGGGAGAGGCCACAACAGTGAGAGGCCCGCGTGCCGCAAAAA
>NW_006789022.1:3543764-3561442 GCF_000442215.2 Lipotes vexillifer | reverse complement strand
GGAGGGCCCCCCGGCCCCAAAAAAAAAAAAAAAAAAAAAAACTCCCCATAGAGGGGTGGTGACGGGGCAAGAAGGCATTCCCTTAATCCCTGTGAGAAGCCAGCACGTTTTATAACTGTGGGCAGTGGAGGGAGGAGACAAGCACCATAACCCACCCCCCTGCAGATAAGCTCAGGCTTGGAAGATGCCAGCGAACCCCAGCTTGTAAGTGGTGGACCTTGACCTGGCTCCCAAATCCTCTCTGTGCAGCCCAGGACTCTCCCTCTCCACCCTGCTGCCCGTCGGCTACAGGATCTGGTGGCTCCATGCTGTGCGTGAAGTGACCTCCACCCTCTGGATTGCATCATGTTAATAGCCATGTCCCTGACCATGTCCTGGGTGGCTGTGTCCATCTGAACGAGAAAACTCAAGGATAGGCTTTGTCCTTGGACTTTCCAGTGTACGACCACAGGAACGTGATCTGTCTCTTTAGAGTCTATTATATCAGATGTTAAAATGATGGGTTGATGGAAGGATCAAGATCATGAATTCAATCTCTAAGTGAGCCCATTGTCACATCAAGGAAAATAAGGAACATTTGCCTCTCCTGGGAGTCTTCACTGTCCTGCCCTCCTTCCCCCCAGTCTCAGAAGGTATCTGAGTCTCTTCAGAAACACTTGTTCCAGTAACAGCCACCACCTCTTGTGCACTGATCCCATTCCCATGCTTCTTTCAGAGCACAGGAATCAACTATCCCATCTTGCATCAAAATCCCTACCCTCTCTCTCCTGCTGGCTTCTTTTGCTCCGCCTATAAACATCTTCAAGTCTGTCCTGGATGAAAAGTCAGACCTCCTGTGTCTGCCTCCTGTGCCCAGAGACCGTCCCATCTCTCCTCTTAGTTTTAACTCCAAACATCCTGGTAGCCCACTTTCAGCTCCTGAACTTCTCCCAGGTATTCCTAAGCCCCTGCCGGGTGCAGCCCAGCCTGGCTACTCGGTGGGAACTGCCTCTCAAGGGCCACAAATAGTCTACAAGCATCGAATCCTGCAGCCACTTCTCAACACCCATCCCATTTGACCTCTCTGTAGCAGTGAACCCAATGGAAAAGACTCTTCCTTGTGAGATGTACTTGGGGCCAGCACTGCTTGTTGCTGACTCAAAGCCATTTCCCTTCTCTTTAGCTGGCAGAATCCCAACTTAGTTCAAGGACAGGAAAGAGATTCTTTTATTTCAGCAAGATGGGCACAGCTTCTGGTCCAAGGGCAGCATGGGTCCTTTCTGACCAGTGGGATATAGGGGGAGATAAATGGGGGTCTTCTGGGGACAACCCCTCTACCACCACCCACCCCCACCAATACGAGGGAGCCGTGAGGACAATGTCTGCCCAGGCTGCTCCCTTTTCTGTCTTTGAACTCGGTCCTGTGAGGATGTGATGCCTGAAGCTGAGGGGAGGTCAAAAGGACCTCAGCGGCACTGACCAGAGGTTTGCTCCTGACCATCTCAACCACGAGAAAAATAATCCCTCGTACTCACAGACACAGAAAACAAACTAATGGTTACCAAAGGGGAAAGGGGGTGGGGGGAGGGATAAACTGAGAGGTTGGGGTTAACATATACACACTACTATGTATAAAATAGATAACCAACAAAGACCTACTGTATAGCACAGGGAGCTACTCAATATTATATAATAACTTATAAGGGAAAAGAATCTGAAAAAGAATAGATATATTCTGAAACTTACACCTGAAACTTACACGATATTGTAAATCAACAATACTTTAATTTTTAAATTTTAAAAAACAATCCCTCTTGTCTACATCACCACTGGACACTTTTGCTGTTACCTGCAGCCAAAAGTATACCCTACCAATGTGGTACTCCTCTCTTTTTACTGACACTACCTTCCTATCCCTTGGTCTCAAGTCCCCTTGACAGCCCCTCTGCCACCCCTTGACTATCAGCGTTCTCCTGGCCCCCTGTGCTCCTTAAGTGCATAACCCCATCAGCCACCTGTTCATCGATTCAACAAATGCCTGTTGGCACCTTCTATGTGCCAGGCTGCCCTATAGGCTTGACCCTCCAGTGGGGGAGACAACAATGAACAAGATGAACAAATGAAAATGTCAAGTTGTGAACAGTGAGTGCTCTGAGTGAAATGATTGGCTAAAGAGGATGATGAGGGGCTTCCCTGGTGGCGCAGTGGTTGGGAGTCCGCCTGCCAATGCAGGGGACACGGGTTCGATCCCTGGTCCGGGAGGATCCCACGTGCCTCAGAGCAGCGAAGCCCGTGCACTACAACTACTGAGCCTGCGCTCTAAAGCTCTCGAGCCGCGACTGCTGAGCCCACGCGCCTAGAGCCCGTGCTCCGCAACGGGAGGGGCCACCGCAGTGAGAAGCCTGCGCACCACAACAAAGGGTAGACCCCTCTCGCCGCAACTAGAGAAAGGCCCGCATGCAGCAACGAAGACCCAGCGCTGCCATAAATAAATAAATAATAAATAAAGAGGATGATGAAAAGGATGTTGAGCCTCCTTAGGTCTTGGGCAGTGAGCTGAGAGGGATCACTTAGGCTGAAGTTTGAAGGATGAAAAGAAGCTGGCCATGCAAAGATGAGGCAGAGCATTCCAGGCAGTGGGAACCATGATGGACCCAAAGAAGGAAAGACTTGGCACGTCATGGGGACCCCAAGGAAGCCAGTGAGGCCAAAGAAGAATGATGGGAGGTGGGAAGTCAGATGAAGGCGAGATCCAGGATAGAAAAGTGTAAGCCATGGGATGGCGGTGATTGCCATGCTAAGTGCAGTAGGAAATCACTGGGTAAGAGGATTAACAGTCAAATTTGTGTTCCTAAAACAAATGGCTGGAATTTGGAGCCAGAGTGGAAGCGGGAGCCCAGTGTGGACTCACAGTCTCTCAGGTGAGAGATAGTGGTGGCTTGGCCTTGGATGGTGGCAGTAGAGATGGAGAGAGATAGTGTGTTTCCTTTGCGATGTAGTCCCAAGATGCACATGATGGGACTTGCTGGTGAGTGGGATACAAGGGATGAGGAAAAGGCAGGCATGGAGGATGACACTCATATGTTCTACCTTGGACACAAGGGAGAGTAGTGCAATTTACTGAGATGGAGAAAAGAATTTGGGAGTAAGGGAGGCAAGCCATTTTTGGAGTTTCATTTTGGAAATGCCGAGTTTGAAATGCCTCCAGAGACATCCAAGTGAAGGGGGCAAGGCTGGAGCTCAAGGAATTGAGAATTTGGAGATTATCAGCCTAGAAACGGTCTTTAAAGTCACAGGAATTGATGCGATCCATTGAGTAAAGCATAGAAAGAATAGAATAGGGCTTTTCAAGTTAGAAGTATTGTTTATTTTTCACTTCTGCTCTTCTCTTCATGTGTTAGAAGGCCACATCCTATTAGTTCTAAATTCAGAACACTTCTTAAAGCTGTCCTCTCTCCCTTGCCATGGCTGGTGCCCTTCCAGCCTTCACCGTGCCTCCCCTGGAGATTTTCAAGCAACACCTGGCCTTTGGTCCCTCCAGTTCACCCTTCACTCTGCCACCTGTGAGGTCTGCCTCTGCTCAGCTGGAGCAAAACTGAAACCAGAGTGCCCAGGAGGGGACCGCAGAGAAGCAGTCATGGAACGACACCAGGTTGGAACGGCGTCACCTAGACCTGAGCTGGAGAGGCATCAGCAACAGAGAGAGAACCAGGTGCCCAGGTCAGTAACCACGGCAACCAGGGAGGGCACGGCAGATGCTGGCCATACATCCTATTAAGCATCCATCTCTGGCCGGGGTTGGCTTTATTGGCACAGTTCACTCGCACCAGCCAATACCCAGCATGCCAGGGGGCCCTCTCTAAAGCAGACAATAGCAACAATAACAAAAATAGCAAATGGCTAATGTTTACTGAGCACTTACAACGTGCCAGGTACCGTGCCAAACACTTCACGTATGGTCCCTCATTTAATAAAACAACTCTATCTACAAGGCAAGGGGAAAACGGAGGCTAAGGAAGAACAGCTTGTAGGGCGTGGGGGGGCTGGAACTGGATGCAGGCAGCCCTTCTCTGGAGCCAGAGGTCCTACCCATGATGCTGCACAGCCTGTTCCTTTGCATTGTCTGCAGAAGGGGTTAGTAGATTGGGGGTCTGTTAGATTCCTGTAGTTTCTTGCTAGCTGTTATTATTTGGGAGGTGGGGAAGGTGGGAAGGAACTGGCAGAACAGTCTCCTGGCGACTGCCTCATTAGAACCATCACAGTCCCTGCCATGTTTTTATCTTGGAGACCCAGCTAGTCAATAGCAGAGCCAGGATTTGAACCCAGGACATGAACTTGGCACTGCGCCACTGTCTTCCAAGAAGGTCACAGTCTGGTGTCCACAGGAGGGGAGAGAGCCCTCAGGGGAGTTTCAGCTCACCCAGAGGAGTGGGGACTGGAGGAGACTGGAAGCAGGAGCTGGAGTTTGAATTGTAGGTCCGGATGTATGGGCTCTGATCCCGGAACACATCTCAGCAAGAGGACTGTGTCTAAATGCACTGCCATGTGCACAGTCAGAAGCTCTAAGTTAACTCTGAGGCCACCAAAGGGTTTGGAAAGAATACCATCTTCCACCACCAACCAGCACCCTCAGAATGACCATGGACAGAGAGACTGTGGAAAACCAAACCATTGAAATAACAACGCGAGGTGTGAATAAGAAGACATCAGGAATTATACGCATTATATATATATATATATATATATATATATATATATATCTGAGTCACTTTGCTGTACACCTGAAACTAACACATATATATATATATATATATATATATATATCTGAGTCACTTTGCTGTACACCTGAAACTAACACATTGTAAGTTAAATATATTTCAATTAGAAAAAGAAAAAAAAAGGACACCTCTGCCACTTTATCCTTTGGCATCAGGGACAAGGGAGCATCCCCGAACCCAGAGGATAAGTGAGCCCTGTACGGCCACCCGACCTCCAGGTCCTGTTCCATCAACCCTATCACTAAGGGCCCTCGAGGACACCAGAGCATCACTTCATCTTAGAATAAGGCTTAGCTTGTAAGCAACAGCAATGACAGCTGCCCACCAAGAATAAGGACAGGGCTATTTCCTCACCACCCGGGGCCAGAACATCAGAGCTGCAAGGGGCTTTAGTGATGGTCCCCCTCATTCCCCTCACCAGAGGGGTCACCCGGTGTTTTGAGACAGGAGAGTCTGATGTGAGCCTCAGGCAATGGCCATTTCTTGCAACTAACCCACCCTCTGTGCAGACCCCCTGCCAAAACATGCCACGTCAGCCCTCATAATGAACAAAGCCAAGCTTTGTAAGCACTGAATGACTTTGGAGGGTGGGAGGAGGGAAAAAAAATTGGCCAGTACTCATGTTACTTACTTTACAGCTCTGATTTCGTTCCCCTGCATATCAGAGGGAGTTCTGGCTCTACCTGGCTCCTGCCTGTGTCAGAAGAGCAGGAGCTGACTCTGTCTCCTCCATTTCCCCAAGCCTAGCAGGTGTGGTGCCTGAACCACCTGCCCCAGACCCACCTGGGGGCCTGATCACATCAAATTCCTGGCCCCCACTTCAGATCTACTGACTCAGACCCTCCAGGATGGGGCCCAGGAATCTGTATGTGTCCAGAACCCCAGCTGATTCTGAGATTTACTGCCATGCTGACTCCTTTATTTAACTGTGGCCCGTCCCACTGGGGAAATCAGCCAGGTCCTGATGGGGACCACAGGTAGGGGAACCAACCATCCTGGTATGGACTGAGGGGTTTCCTGGGACATGGGACTTCCAGGGCTAAAGCCAGGACAGTCCAGGGCAAGCCGGGATGCTTGGTTATCCTAGCCCCTTCAAAACCCCACGCAAGGACATAGAGCAGGGGTTGCCAAGCTCATAGGTGAGAGATTATCTCCAAATCACTCGTACTTGGGATTGGAATGGTGTTGGGAGGCTCTCAGAGCCGAATGTATGCGTGGGTAATATGCTGAGATTTCACAACACTTCAAAGGAAAAAAGGAAGTCAGACCATGAGGAACTGACTCAGGGGCTCTAGAAAAGGGCCCATCTTCCCCAGACTGTCCCCTCCCCAAAACCTACCATTGCCACTGTGTGCTGAAAGCAGCAAACACCTACACTGAGCTGACTGTTCCCTCAGGATCAGAGGGGTCACCCTGGGCAGGAGGAGGTCATGAGAATCATGGGGTTCAGAGGAGAACCAGAACGTCTCCTGGAGATCAGACAGCCCTGGTCCCCCATTTCTCAGATGAGAAAACTAAGGTCCAGAGGACCACATGATTGGCAGGGTCACACAGCTAACAGCCCAAAGGTGACCTCAGTCTTCCTGTTCTCCGCACTCCTCCACAAGCCCTTCTGCTGGGCAAAAAAATGACCCGTGTGCAGGAAGGGAAACTAGAAATATTAATTGAGGAGGGGGCTGGACGCATAGACTGATCAGAGCAAAACAGTGTGTGAGGGATCATGGTGCTCTAACCCACGTTACAGATGAGGAAACTGAGGCACACAGAGGTCCAAGGTAGTTCCCACGGTTACATACAGGAAACCCGTCTTGCAGGTCACTTAAGGCCTGTCCACAGTGGCTATAGAAGTAGATTCTGCCAGAAGACCTTAAGGTTTTGCTGTATCTGAAATGAGGGACTCACGTGACAGTGTCCAGCAGAAATGTGGGCTGGACCGCAAAGAGCTGGAGCTGGACACTTGGATCCAGAGACCCTGTCCCAAAGCCTTCAGCCTGGGAGAGCTTTCCCAGAAAGAGTGCATACCCAGGCCAAGTGGGGCTTACCTTGGAGAGGGCATCGGGGGTGACGCCCACATTTCCCTTTCAACAGTTTTGAGTTGTCTGAAATAATTGGTAAAAACTTGGCTTTTTTGTCATATCTTTAAAAAATGATTGTATAGCCCAGGGAACAGTATTCACTATCTTGTAATAAACTATAATGGAAAAGAATTTTTTTTAATATATATGTGTATATGTGTAACCAAATCACTTTGCTGTACACCTGAAACTAACACAGTACTGTAAACCAACTATCCTTCAATAAAAAAAGAAAAAAATGATTCAAGGGAAAATAAGCCTTTCTTTAGTGGATAGAGAAGAGCAGGAAGCTAAACCCTGAGCTTTGGAGGCAGAGAGGTGAGGACAGTGGGATTTTAAGGTTGAGGATGAGATTACAGAAAGAAGATCAGGGCTTCCCTGGTGGCGCAGTGGTTAAGAATCTGCCTGCCAATGCAGGGGACACGAGTTCCAGCCCTGGCCCAGGAAGATCCCACGTGCCGCAGAGCAACTAAGCCCGTGCACCACAACTACTGAGCCAGTGTGCCACAACTACTGAAGCCTGTGCACCTGGACCCCGAGCTCCAAAACAGGAGAAGCCACGACAATGAGAAGCCCACACACCGCAACGAAGAGTAGCCTCTGCTCACTGCAACTAGAGAAAGCCCGCGCACGGCAACAAAGACGCAACACAGCCAAAAATAAAAAGTAAATAAATAAATAAATTTATGGAAAAAAAAAAGAAGAAAGAAAGAAGATCAAAGGATCCCCCACTAACTGGAGGGAAGGTGGTTGGGATGTCCTGGTGAGGGGGTGTCTGTATCGCAGTAGGGTTGGAATCTAAATTGCCTTTTTAAGCACATTAAGATTATTTAATCTGGAGATCATAAGACATTTCCAATTTTCATACTCAAGAGTAAGAGAAGGACAATATCTAAGGATTTTAGAACTGATTTCTAAAAAAGTGTTTTGAGTTCTCCATAATTGAGAATTCAAAAATATTCCCTCCAAGTCCATGACAAAATGGGAACAATCTTCCAGGAATGGACGTCTCTGTGGTTGGCCCAGTAAAACCTTGGCGTTGTGGAACCCTCGGGGAATGAATGAGTCACTTTATAGAGTAGAATTTCCTGAATGGCTGAAGATGAAACCTTTAAGGGATAGACATTTAAACTTTTAAATAGAAGTCTTTCTAAAACGGCCTCTTGGCCTCCTGCATTCTAAAACAGGGTAGCTGGGACCTCGTTTCAGCAACCCCACTTCTAGGTGGCACCCTAGGGCTTAAGAGGGCCTGAAACTACTCCACTTTCAGTATCTTACATGCAGAACTTTCCCTCTATAACCCTCCTACACTGCTGGTAGGAATGTAAGTTGGTGCAGCCACTACAGAAAACAGTGTGGAGCTTCCTCAGAAAACTAAAAATAGAATTAACATATGATTCAGCCATATTCCTGGACAAAACTATAATTCAAAAAGATACACACACCCTTATGTTCATAGCAGCACTATTCACAATAGCCAAGTCATGGAAGCAACCTCAATGTCCATCGACAGACGAATGGATAAAGAAGATGTGGTACATATAGACAATGGAATACTACTCAGCCATAAAAAAAGAATGAAATGATGCCACTTGCAGCTACATGGATGCAACTAGAGATTATCATACTAAGTAAAGTAAGTCAGAAAGACAAAGACAAATACCATATGATATCACTTATATGTGGAATCTAAAACATGGCACAAATGAACCTATCTACAAAACAGAAACAGACTCACAGACATAGAGAACAGACTCGTGGTTGCCAAGGGGGAGGTTAGTGGGGGAGGGAAGTGTGGGATTAGCAGATGTAAACTATTATATATAGGATGGATAAAAAACAAGGACCTACTGTACAGCACAGGGAACTATATTCAACATCCTGGGATAAACCATCATGGAAAAGAATATTAAAAAAAAAGAATGTGTGTGTGTATAACTGAGTCACTTTTCTGTACAGCTGAGATTGCCACAACATGGTAAATCAATTATACTTCAATAAAATAATTAACAACAACAACAAAAAAAGAACTTTCCCTCTATAACCACAGCCCCCCACCCGGCCACCACTCCCACCACCCCTGCCCTCCCCTCTCATTTCATCTCTGGTCTCTAGCCCTGCACCTCATCCCTCCTTAGAACTGACAGTTATTGAAAACTCAGCTGCCACGCCCAGTGGGTCAGCAGTTTTCTCTGTCCCTATTTATTAAAGCTACAGAACTGAAAACTACTGAAGAAAATCACGGAAGTGTGTTATAAATTATCATAGCAACGGCCCATGTTCATTCAACATAGGACACTTTCATTTATAAATTATTATAAAGCACTTACACCCCCAAAGTAACCAGCACAGGAAGTTTTAGCCACATCTTTATGATGAAACTAAGGTCTACAGGTTAGAGGAGCTTCATAAGGTCACCTGACCAATAAATGGCGGGTGGATAACGTGAATCCAGGCCCTCTAACTCCAAATCCATATATTTTGCTGCTTTTCGAATCACCAGCTCTGAAAATATCTGCTACCTAAAATCTGCCAAAAGAATGGGCAGAATAAGTAAAAACTGGCAAATCCAGCTGAGCTCCTTTGATATGAAGGTCAGTGGAATCAAGCCTGACAATGACTTTTTACTCCCATGAGTGTTAAATCGTTGCTCATGCAAATCACTGTAATTGTTAATTGCAAAGAAGCGTTGGGTACAAACAAGCCACCAACGCATTTCTGCGGATGAACCACAGGGTGATGTGGTTTTAAAGGGTTTGCACTATAAGTGTGAGCAGTCCCTAATGGAAGAAATCCAAGGTGAGGGTGAAGGTGTCATTCTCTCTGTTTTTATCTCCAAGTCCTATAGACCAGGAATGTGTTCCTAATGATGTATCCATCTTCAGCTATTCCAGGACAACACAAAAGTGCCTTACGTTGAAACAAGTTAATTATACAGAATATTAGCCATCTGGATTTTTGCAACCCTTATCACGCCTCGCCTCACTAGAATGTTCCAAGAAGACAAGGACTTGATTTTTCTCATTGCTATGCCCAGGGTCTGGAACATAATGGGCTTTCAATAAATACTGGTTAGATCAATGAATGAAACAAAAACGTATCAATTCAAACATGCCGGGACTTCCCTTGTGGCGCAGTGGTTAAGAATCCGCCTGCCAAGGCAGGGGACGTGGGTCCGAGCCCTGGTCCGGGAAGACCCCACATGCCACGGAGCAGCTAAGCCCGTGCGCTACAACTACTGAGCCTGTGCTCTAAAGCCCGCATGCCGCAAGTACTGAAGCCCCTGTGCCTAGAGTCCGTGCTCCGCAACAAGAGAAACCACTGCAATGAGAAGCCCACGCACCACAACGAAGAGTAGCCCCCGTTCACCGCAACTAGAGAAAGCCCGCACGCAGCAACAAAGACCCAACACAGCCAAAAATAAAAATAAAAATAAATTTTTTTAAAATATCCCTGATCCAGTATTTGTGATCGTTTAAACAGAGGCTATTAAGCAAATTGACCGTATATCTAAAATGAGGAAGCGTTTAAACTATGTGGGATAGTAAACTATTTACAAACAACATGGCTGCTAATTATGAATCATTTGTATACTCATTAAGGTCCCCAAGTTTCTCTTCTAAAAGACCTAGTTTACTTGGTGGTTATGCAAAGCCTAGGTCCTTCCTCTCAGCTTAGTTCAATTACACTTAGTATAGTCTTCAAAGTAATATAATTGCATTTCTTTAAAAGAAAATACATATTCTATAATTCAAACTTTTGCAGTGATCTCACCAGAAAGCATATCTTAGAAACATCTTAAATTCTCGATGGCTAGCCCAGCATTCCAAAAATGCATCTTGAAACACTCAAGCCTTTTGACACTGAGGAATGCATGCTAGCAGCTGTAGTTGGTTGGAAAAAGAAAGATGGACACGCTCTCAGGCAGTTTCCAACATACCCTGCTAGAACTTGCTGCAGTGTCTTTCTTTCCTCCATGTATATATCGAGTGGCCCAGATCTGCCATTTTCACCATCAAATTGTTGCATATGCTTTACTCTTTCGAAGTTCAGTTCAGCTCAGTAAATATTTCCTGCAGCCTGATCCTGGGTCAGACCCAGCCCCGGTACTGAGGGCTCAAGGATGAGAAAACATGTAGTCCCTCCCCTTCAGAATCTTCTTGCATTGGGGAGAATTATATGAGTTATATTCATTATATTGGGATTATATTGACATAACCAGACTATAATGAGAGCTATGGGCTCTCACAGCATAACGGGCTGTGTGGGTACAAGTAAAGGAACAGGTCATTCCACAAGAGGGAGAGGTGTCAGGGACAGAGAAGGTGACATGTGAAACCATTCAAGTTTACAAAGCGGACAACACGGGGAAAGCAGAAAGTACAGCTCATCCACGTATGAGCGCTGGATCATAAACCAAAAATTACATGGAAAAACCCCATAGAGATTAGAAAACACTCCTGTAACTAGGGCTCTGGTTCCTAGCCACCAAAACCACAAAAGTTGAGAAGTTTAAAACTCATCACATCTTCCAATTGCTTTGTCATGCAGCCACAGAGTGAGGCTTGAGTGCTGAGTAAAGGGTCCAATGAGTGGCCATCGCAGATGGGCAGGTCAATAACTTTGTGAATGACCATTTGCAGCAGATCATCATCTCCTGACAATCTTCAACTCATCTCTGTTCTTTCCTGGTGGAGGAGGGGGGAGCACTGGGACTTCTAAACAGCCCAGTTAACCACAGTAACCCTGTGCTAACCCAGCTGGTGAATGTCAATTCAATACATAGATAATACGAGATAATGGGTCTGTTGCAACCCCTCGGGCCTAACCCTCCCTGCCACGCCCCAGATGCCCGCTCTACCTGTGGTCTACCACTGCAAGTTAAAGAACTTCTGAGCTTATTTGCATCCACTACGGGAGAAGTTGGGCATGAGCTTCAGCCTCCTGCAGCCGTAGGGATGAGGACCAAAGGGTCACCATCTGGAACCATGGGGAGGCCGGCAGTCCTTGGAGGAGTGCTTTCTGGCTGCAAGCACAGTTCGAGCTACCCTAGAGCAGGACTTCCCTGGTGGTTAAGTGGTCCAGTGGTTAAGACTCCATGCTCCCAATGCAGGGGGCCCAGGTTCGATCAGGGAACTAGATCCCGCATGCCGCAACTAAAGATCCTGTGTGCTGCAACTAAGACCCGGTGCAGCCAGATAAATAAATAAATAAATAAATATTCAAAAAATAAACAAACACTTACCATATGACCCAGCAATTTCAGTCCTAGGTTTAACCCCAGTGAAATAAAAAAAAAAAAAAATTAAAAAAAAAAAAAAAAAAGCTACCCTTGAGCAGAGTCTCTCGAAGCGACATTTCAGACATTTCGTGCTGGGACTTCCCTGGTGGTCCAGTGGTTAAGACTCCGCGCTCCCGATGCAGGGGGCCTGGACCCGGTTTCGATCCCTGGTCGGGAATCTAGATCCCATATGCCACAACTAAGAAGTCCGCATGCTGCAACTACAGACCCCTCGTGCCACAACTAAGACCTGGCGCAGCCAAAATAAAATAAAAAATAAAAAAACATTTTGCGCTGGATAATTCTTTGTTGTGGGAGACGGGTCTGTGCACTGTAGGATGTTTAGCCCCATCCCTTGTGTCTCAGTTGGTTTAGGCTGCTATGACAAATACTGTATACCGTAGACGGGGTGGCTTAAACGACAGAAATCTGTCTCACAGCTGTGGAAGCTGAAAGTCTGAGATCAGAGTGCCAGCATGGTAGGGTTCTGGTAAGAACCCTCTTCCCGGTTTGCCGACCACCTCTTAGTCATATGGCTGAGAGAAAGAGAGGCTGAAACCAAGCAGAAGACGTGGCATGGGCTCAGGCTGGCAAGTGGACCACCCACCAGCGCCCACCTTCACTATTCATGTTATCAGTACACCCTGCGGCTACAAGTCCTCCACCTTCTCTCTGAGTCTCTATTTGCGTTACTATGAAAAAAACAAACAGTCGGGGCAAATCACACCCCCACCAGAAACCTCTGCGTTATGCTGGATATTTATTGGCCGCTTAATCTGTGCCAAGCACTGTTCTAGGCCCTTGCAGGAATTCTCTCATTTAATCCTTACGACATAACTGTGCGATTGGTACTGTAACTATAACTGTCATAAATGGGGAAAGAGAGGTACAGAGACGGAGGGAGACCTGCCCGGGGCCAGGAAACCAATAGGAGGCCAGGCAGACCGCAGCCAGGTCGGGGGTTTGGGGGAGGGAGAGTGTGATGCGTGCGCAGGCGCAGTGCATGCGCACCTCACCTCCATCCTCCAAAGCAGTTAGGAGAAAGAGAAGCTAAGAAGAAAGGGGAAGCCTTCCCTGAACTGACCAGTCCACACAATTGTCCCTCCGATCCTCCCGTCCTGAGCTCTTAGGCCTTGGTCAACACCCTACCCTAAGCAATACCTGCCAGAAACCAGCCACTGCCCACCTCAGGGTCCCTCTGACACCATACCGTCACCTCCCACTTCCTACCTCTCAACCAGCACTCCCTGACTCATCCCAGCCCTCCCATGCATGTAAGCTCAGCCAGCAAAGCCTGTGCCAGGAAGGCATTTCCCATCACCCTCCTCCCAGCCTCTGCCAGAATTCCTCAGAGAGGTCCAGACCCCTACATGAGGACTGCCAGGGGCCCTTGTTTAAAATACTGTGACAGTGAAATAAGCCAGACACAAAAGGACACACACTACATGAATTCCACTTACAGAGGTCCCTAGAGTAGTCAAATTCAGAGATGGAAAGTAGAGCGGTGGTCACCAGGGACTGGGGGAGGGGGAGTTTAATGGGGGCAGTTTCAGTTTGGGGAGATGAAAAAAGTTCTGGAGATGGTTGGTGGTGATGGTTGCAGAACAATGTGAATGTACTTAATGCCACTGAACTATACACTCAAAATGGTTAAATGGTAAATTTTCTATTCTGTATATTTTACCACAATTTTAAAAAAATGCTATGACAACATCAGAATCTTGAGTGGTGCGGGGAAACCCACGTTTTTAATAAGCTCCCCAGTGGTTCTTATACCCCCTCAGCATGAGAGCTGGGAATGTCCTGGCCTCTTAGCTGTGCGACCTCAGACAAGTCACAGAACATACGGATCCCAAAGTCCCTTGTCTGGAAATGGACAGGAGACTTTCCTCACCTGTTCTTGTGCAGATTACACTAGAGGAGGAATACAAAGTGCCAGGAGTGTGGGAGCTGCCCAACAAAAGTGAACTTGACAGTCGGTCCACAAACACTTCCAGAGCAGCCTGGGTACCAAGCTGAGCCGGGACCTGCCCTCAGTCATCCCTCAAGTCCCAGCGCCTGCACACCGCAGGGGTCTCCCTTCCCCCATGCTCAGGCCTCCGAAGGGTTACCTGCCAGAAACAATATCTGGCAATAGGTAAGGTGGTTCCCGACTTCTCAGAGGCCTCGGCTTGGCAGTTCCGGTCCGCACACACATTCCATTCCTCTCAGCAAGAGCCCAGGGGCTGGGAGGGGGGTGGGGCAGTCCCCAAGGCTGCCTCACACCAAAACTGGACCCCTCCGGCCCCTCCCAGCCTCCGCCACCGACCCAGGGCACTTGGTTCCGCTCTCACTCAGGCCATTTCTACCGGCCTCTAGACCTCAGGAGAGCCCTGGTAGGAAAGTGCCTCTTCTCTCCCTTTTTCCTCCTCTTTTACTTTTCCCAAATTGACCACCTCTAGCCATGTTTAGAAAAGAAGAAAGTCTACACTAGTACAAAAATAGCTTTAAAATAATACCTCCCAGGCCTTTCGGGATAAAAGTGTTTCACTAATGTCGACAGCTAAGGTTACAAAGTGCACCTGCTTCAGCACTTACCGTAATGAGATAGTTGGATGTTTTTAATACCTTTATTTTTTTCAAAGAGGTCCACTTACTTGCGTAGTTTGGGGTCTGTAAAGGGGTAAATGTGCTAGGAAATTACCTGAAGAGTCACTTCAGGCTAACACTTTTGTCTTGGGTACCAGGAGGGTCGGAAGGCTGCCAGGCTGCTCGCGACCCCTTTATTAAGGTGTCTCCCCAGGGGCCTGTTACGTACCAAGGAGGACACCCTGGAGAAGGGCCAGGCCTCCAGCCCTCCAACCCCACCCTCCCGCTCCCTTCCTTCCCTCTGCGTGAGGCCGTAGCATAAAATCAAAGCCCTCTTTCTAGAACTGGCTCCAAGTGGGTCATCCAGCCCTGCGTGCAATCTTGTCCCTTTCCCTGTTTTGCCTAAGAAAGTATTCTTGAAAATTTTCCAAAATGGCTTTGGAGAATATTCGTATCTCGAATATTTCACTTCAGTGAAGTGTTTTTCACCTTAATAAAAAGCGATGGCAACTTTGGCCGGTGCCTGGGAGCTGGAATCTAGAGAAGAGGAAGTAAGATGCCCGGTGCCCTTGTGGCTTGATTCTGCCAGATCTGTAGAAGGCTGCCGCCCGCTCTCTCCCCATTTCCAGCAGGAGGACAGTAGGCAGGGCTTGGGAAGCCTCGCCTTGCCCAGACCCCCACTTCCTGCCAGGCAGGCAGCCCTCTGGCCCCCACTGGTGCCCACTGGGGGAGCAGACTGGACCCAGTGGCCTGTCCTGGACCCTGAGAGCCACAGAACCCTCCCCTTTGCCAACCTTGCCTCTCTACTCCTTTCTAGATCCCCCAGTGACTGGTACTCTAAGGGTGGGAGAAAAAATAGCTCAAGGGTTACATTAAATCATTGGTTGTGACAAAGTGCGTCATTCTAGGTACATCAATTCAGAGGCTAATCAAGCAAACAGGATTAGTGAGAGGAGGGCCTAACCCTTTCTCAGAGGGTTAAGCCTCCAAAGCCTTGATCTCTGGCCCCAAACAGGGCCTTCCTTCCTGAGCTCTCTGCTATGCCAGGAATTCTGCACACAGTAAAAAAAAAAAAAAAAGTCTCCCCTGGATTTACTACTTTCTGATCTGACCAAGTTGGAATGCCTGCATGGAGAAAGCTCCTCGCCTGGAGGAGGACGACACTGCGACACTGCGTAGGAAACCGGGCCTGAGTAAATAACACCCTCAGTAAATAACGGCCCTTCACAGAAAAGCCCAGAGACTGTCTCCCATGAGGGACTGGAAGTAAGAACAGCGCAGCCTGGGTAGTTGCTGGGCTGACCCTTCACCCTGAGGTAACTTGCATGAGAAGGAAGGTGTTATGGGCTGAATTGTGTCCCCTGCCCCCCAAATTCACAGGTATAAGTACCTCCAGTACCTCAGAAAGTGACTGTATTTGAAGATGGTCTTTAAAGAAGCCCTTAAGTTAAAATAAGATCATTAGGGTGGGCCCTCACCCCATATGACCCCGGTGTCCTTATAACAAGAGGAAATAAGGTCACAGGCAGTTACAGAGGGACGACCGCGTGGAGACAGGAAAAGACCATCATTTATAAGCCAAGGAGAGGGGCCTCGAGAAACCCACCCTGCCACACCTCGATCTTGGACTTCTAGCCTCCAGGTTTGTGAAAAAACAAATGTCTGTTGATCAGCCATCTGGTCGATGGCACTTTGTCCTGGAGGCCCAAGCAAACTAGCACAGAAGATGCAGCTGTAGAAACCCACGAGCCCCGGATGTGAGTGGCACAGATGAAACTTCAGGAAGTTCAGAGAAGAGGTGAGATTTATTAAGAACTTGCAAGGAGCGTGGGACATCCTCACATATGATGTTTGGCTGCAACTGATTTGCTGAGAACATTTATGCTGCATCTGTGGAAGCCCTTTCAGTCAAATCGCTGAGGGGGGAAAGAGAAGGATGAAAGAAAAGTGAATCTGCTCTGTATGTGGAATTTCCAGAATTCCCCTCCCTGTGGGGTCCTAGGTTGGGGTGGCCACGAGAAAGGTGTGCAGGACTCGGAGGGTGCAGGGGAAGCGCAGCCCTTTTGTGCTCTGAGGGTGGAGCAGGGCAGACAGATGCGGGGCAGTTCAGGCATACTTCTTAGTGCTGGGGCAGCCACTGGCCTGAAGCCCCTCCACTCCTGGGCCAGGTGTGTGCAGCTCTGGGGTGCGGAGCCCCTGCTTGCCCAGAATGTCACTGCATCATGGTGATCTCAGGTGGTGAGAGCCCTTCCGGTCTGTCCCCCGTCTTTCCCACTCTGCGTGCATCTTCCCTCCCAAGCTGGCCCAGCTGAGACCAGCACTCTAGGCTCGACCCTCCAGCACCTCATTCCTGCCTCCACACCTCCTACCCTCAGACCTACCACTGCCACCAAAGAAACCTCCCCAAACCTCTGCTTCTAGCAAGTCATCCTTCAGCACACTTCAAAGGCTGGGTCCTTCCAGATCAAGTCCAAACCCTCTGACTAGATGCTAAGACCTTTTATAATCTGTTCCCAACTTACTGCCCCACCATGTTCCCTGCTGCTCCCCAATATATGCGCTCTGCCGAGTGAGGCCAGTCCCTTCCTCCCTGTTGGGGTCTGCCATGCCCACTCCGTCACTCTGATATGTCCCCACGCTGTCAGACTTCCTTCTTCAAGGTCCAGCTCAAGTCTCATCTCCTTCACAAAGCCTTCATCAAGGCCATTAGGTGCAGTATTTGAGAGAAAAGACCCTGGAGCCAGGCTGTCTCGATTCAAATCCTGGCTTTGCACTTCCAGCTCTGTATGACTTTGAACAAATTACTTAATCTTTCTGTGCCTCAGGTTCCTCCACTGGAAAATGGAGATGAACAGGGTTCGCAGGGTTATTGTGAATATTAAATGAGTTAAGTCACGTAAAATATTTGTATTGTGCCCGACACATAGAAAGCACTTGATAAGGGTTAGTTCTTATTTCATTTTTATTGTTACGTGACCATTTCATCCCTCTCCAAGA
>NW_006789022.1:3519717-3543754 GCF_000442215.2 Lipotes vexillifer | reverse complement strand
CTTTCCCCTGAATTTCTACACCTGGTATAATAGAGACCACATCACTCAAGTACTTAATTATAGTCAGTCTTGTACTGTTCGCTGTAATTTCATGTGTAACAAACAGGAACAAGAACATTTTATCTGTGATCAGAACATCAATAAGCAATAGCTTATTCATGAACATAAACTATTCCTCATTCTTTACTCTCAGCATAAGGGGGAGAACTTGCCCTGCTTCTTCCTGGTAGCATTTAACCCCTAAGAGACCCAGGAGGGAAAAGATAGGGACAACGTGTCAGGTACAGGAAGACATGAAAATGCCCACAGAATGGTCCTGAAACCCATCCTCCTGGATCATTTGAACACCAAGAAGATGACATTTTGACAGATATGGTTTTCACATCAAGAAGCACTGTCTGGGGGGGTGGTCTGACCAGAGGCAGGGCCTTCAGCCAGTGTCTGCTCCCTGGAAACTGAACAGCACTCAAGTAACAGAAGACCCCGAAGGCCCAGGGCCCAAGGGGCCAGCAGATGGCCATAGTATCAAGGTGGGGTGGGCCCCTGACACTGTGCAGGCTCCCAGCTTTGCTGCCAAGGGCCTTCTGGTTTACTACCCAGACCACTGAAAGCTCATGAATCAGTCCATAGATCAAGATAATACAGGAGTTATATGGCACTCAGCTATTTCAGGTCTCCGTTTCTTCCACTTTAAAGTGAAGGGATTGGTGGAACCAGAGGATAGCTAACAAACAACCCAGTTCTGCAATTCTGCATAGTGAGTTCTTTTTTTTTTTTTTTTTTTTTGCGGTACGCGGGCCTCTCACTGTTGTGGCCTCTCCCGTTGTGGAGCACAGGCTCCAGACGGGCAGACTCAGCGGCCATGGCTCACGGACCTAGCCGCTCCGCGGCATGTGGGATCTTCCCAGACCAGGGCATGAACCCATGTCCCCTGCATCAGCAGGCGGACTCTCAACCACTGCGCCACCAGGGAAGCCCACAGTGAGTTCTTTGCGCAGTCAGAGCAAGCAAAGGCAGTCAAGGAGGACTCTGAGAGTTTGATTTCCATCAATACTACCCAAAGCACTCTATAGATTCAACACAATCCCCATCAAAATTCCAAAGGCATTTTTCACAGAAATAGAAAAAAAAAATCCCCAAATTTTTATGGAATCACAAAAAGTCTCCGAATAACCAAAGAAATCTTGAGAAGGAAGAAAGCTGGAGGCATCGCATGTCCTGGTTTTAAACTATATTACAAAGCTGTAGTAATCAAAGCAGTATGGCATTGGCATAAAACAGACACATAGATCAATGCAACAGAATAGACAGCCCAGAAATTAAACCATGCATTTATGGTTAATTAACTTACAACAAAGGAGCCAAGACTATACAATGGGAAAAAGATAGTCTCTTCAATAAATGAGAGTTTAATTTCCCCTTCCCCGTACACAGAGCTGCACAAAAGAAGGAAAAAAACCAGAGCCACAGAATAGCCCATCTGTGCTTCATGCATTTGGCACTAGAGCCCTCCTGGCTGAGAGGTGCCAAAGCTAAGGATGAATACAAAAAGGTGTGCAACTTACCCAGGTTTAAGTTTCAGCTCTGACACTTACAGGCAAGTTACCTGATTTTTGTGAAGCCTCAGTTTTCTCAGCCAATACACAAGGCTAATAATAATACTTACTTCATGTACTTATTGATTAAAATGTAAAGCACCTTGCACAGGACCCAAAGCAGACGAGGTGCCCAAATCATTCAGAAAATGTGGATCAGGTACCCAGTAAGGGACAGACACCATTCCAAGGCACTGGAGCACAGTCTTGCACACACACAAAAAAAAAACCTCCCCCTTATAGAGTTTAATTTTAGAAGGAGAAGACAGATAATAAGAAATAACCTTAATAAAGGTCAGATTTCCTCAAAAGCACAGGAAAAGAATATGAAGAAAAATCAACTAGGGTAAAAAGGATAGAGACGGAGGTGGGATTTCTAGGTAGAATCCTCAGCAAAGTCCACTCAGAGAAGACGAGCCTTGAATGGACACCTCAGTAAATGTCACTATTATCCTCATGGCCAGTCCTGTAGGCGCCAGGGTTTGGTGCCAACAATGTATTTTTCCTGGTGTCCAAATGGGCATTTCTCCCCAACATATCTCACAAAAGAGAGTGTCAGGGTTGGAAGAGACTCAGATTCTCTGGTTCATTTTATAGAGGAAGAATGAAACCCACAAAGGTTGGCTGACAAATCCAGGGTCACATGGTTAGTTCAGAAACCGAGATTGGTGCCACCTCCAGTCTCCTGACTCTAAGACCAATATTCTTGCCTCTGCGTCATACCCTGTTGCCCTAGGCTGACTCAGACCCATGTAAAATTGAGGCTTGGAGCCTGAAAGATTTCTAGCCTGGTGCTGTATTTCAGCCTGCACAGTAGCTCAGGGTTATTAGCTGTGCAGTCTGAATACATATCTTTCAGACACATTTACAGGGAAAAAAAATTATCATGGATTTGCAAGAAGACATTCACGAACCAGTGACCCCAGTTTGAACAAATAAAAATTAAAGACCATCACTTCAGGGCATCCCTGGGCACCAAGAATACCACACACACAAATGCAACCACCCTGGAACCACTTATATGACACTCCTCAGCTGTAAGGCAGTCATCAAAAGACCAAGAATTAGTTGCCTTTTTTTCCCCTCAGATTGTCATCAAAATGTAAAAACACTATTTGATTTGTGTAGACTCCTTGAGCCCCTGAGAAGATACTCACAGAGTCCAGTTTGGGGAACTCAAATATGGCACAGGTTTGTTTTTTGTTTTGTTTTGGTTTTTTGGGGCACAGATTTTTGAAGGGCTGTTTGTTATAGGATAAATCCTTGCAGTGATCAGGGGCATTTACAAGAACTACTAAGGCTAAAGGGGGCTGCAAAAAGTGATCAACCCAGTTTGTTTCATTTTGAAGCTGCCCTGGGCCAGAAGGATGAGACTGGAGCCTGGTAGCCATGGGACTTTCATACATTTGCATAACTCTCAGAGACTAGGAACATCTGTGGGCCGTTAAGGTGGGGACCTCAGAGCACCATCCATCCATTCATTGAGCAGATACAAATTGAGCACCTAGTGTGTGCCTGACACTGAGGATATCACAGGAAACCAAACAAAGCCCCTGACATCATGAAGCTTACATTCTAGTGAGGAGGAAGGAAAGGAACAGATTAGGGAGTGAATATGTGTCAGACAGTGATAAGTAAGTGGGTAAAAGGCATGGGTGATGCCTGGAATCAGGAGAGCAAGGGCTTATTACTTTAAGTAAGTTTTCAGAGAAGGGCTCTCTAGAGAGGTGACATTGGAAGGCGAAGAGTTTGTCAAGGGAAGAACATTCTAGGCATAGTTCTCTGCAAACTCAAAAGCCCTGAGGTAGAACAGCAAGGGGACACTTGTGGCCTGAGCTGATGAGGGAAGGAGAGGTGGGGTCAGAAGAGCAGTGAGGGCCAACAGACCTTTGCAAGCACTTACATTTTGCCTCGAGTGAGATGCTGGAATGAGGAATGACATTATTTGACTAATGTTTTTAAAGGGTTGAACTTATTGCTGTGCTCAGAAGAGACCAGAGGGGGACCATGACTGAAACAGGGAGAGCAGTTAGGAAACAATTGTCATAATCCAGATGAGCAGTGTGGTGGCCTGGATCCGGCAGCAATGTTCGGGTTGGTGAGAAGTGACTCGATTCTGGATATGGAAGATGGAGCCGATGGGAATTGCTCATTGTCTAAACATGAGTTGTAAAAGAATTCAAGAAGTCCAAGATGATGCCAGAGTTTTAGCCTGAAGCACCTGAGGGTAGAGTTGACATTGATGGAGATAAAGTCCGTGGGAGGGCCTGGGGTGGGTGGGGGTGGGGGAGAAGGGAGGTAAAGAGAGAATTTTCCCACCAGGTGTTCAAGCTCTGAACTTGATTTATAAAGTCAACCTTGCATAAGAGATGGACCATATGATCCCACAATTCCACCACAGGGCGTAACACCCAAAAGAATTGAAAGCAGGGACTCATACTTGTACACCAATGTTCGCGGCAGTGCCATTCACAATAGCCAAAAAGTGGAAACAACTCAAATGTCCATTGACAGATGACTGGATAAGCAAAATGTGACCTATACATACAATTCAGCCTATAGAAGAAAGGAGGTTCTGACACATGCTACAGAATGGACGTACCTTGAAGACATTATGCTACGTGAAGTAAACCAGCCATCAAAGGACAAATGTATGGGGCTTCCCTGGTGGCGCAGTGGTTAAGAATCCGCCTGCCAATGCAGGGGACACGGGTTCAAGCCCTGGTCCGGGAAGATCCCGCATGCCGCGGAGCAACTAAGCCCGAGTGCCACAACTACTGAGCCTGAGCCCTAGAGCCTGCAAGCCACAACTACCAAAGCCTGTGCGCCTAGAGCCCATGCTCCGCAACAAGAGAAGCCACTGCAATGAGAAGCCCTCACACCGCAGCAAAGAGTAGGCCCCACTCTCTGCAACTAGAGAAAGCCTGCGTGCAGCAATGAAGACCCAACGCAGCCAAAAATAATAAATAAAATAAATAATTTTTTTTTAAAAAGGACAAATGTATGACTCCACCAATATGAGGCACCTAATGTAGTTAAATTCATAGAGACAGAAAACAGAATCATGGTTGCCAGGAACTGGAGGGAGAAAAGGGGAAGTTATTCTTTAATGGGTACAGAGCTTCTGTTTGGGAAGATGAAAGTGTTCTGGAGACAGAGAATGGTGATGAGTGCACAGCAATGTGAATGTACTTAATGCCACTGAACCGTACACCTAAAAATGGTTAAAATGCTAAATCTTATGTATATTTTACAATTAAAAAAAAAAAGATGGCAGTCTCACAGGTTAGTCCACTGTCAAGGGCTCTATAAGGCTTTAGAGGGACTTCCCTGGCGGTCCAGTGGTTAAGACTCCACACTTCCACTGCAGGGGCCACAGGTTTGATCCCTGATCAGGGAACTAAGATCCCGAATGTGCAATAAATAAATAAATAAATAAAGGCTTTAGAGATTTATAAATACAAACTCAAAAAAAACAAAAAAAAATCATCCTAGAGTTTCCCCATGGTTAGTGGTGGTTGCAGGAATATCTGCACCTAATCCACCAAGAGGGCTTCAACAGGGAGAGACAGAACACTGAGGGAGGGGCAGAGGTGAAATAGAAGCCTATTCCAGGCAGAAAGAACATGTGAAAGAGATACGACTGGGAATTCCCTAGTGGTCCAGTGGTTAGGACTCGGTGCTCTCACTGCCAGGGGCTCAGGATGGATCCCCGATCAGGGAACTAAGATCCCACAAGCCACACAGCACAGCAAAAAAAAAAAAAGAGAGAGAGAGAGAGAGAGAGGACTTGAATAAGACGGCCAGAGAAGCAAAGAGAATTGAAACAGGAGCAGGGATGCTGTGGAACACCAAAGGTGGGGAGATCTGATGACGGCTTTGGTGACCCAGAGAAAGTCATTGTGCTTAACATCCTGTGTGAAGCTGATAAATGGGCATAATTACAAGAGCTCACATTACTGAGTACTTACTCTGTGTCTAAGCCCTGCTCAGCTACTAACTGCCTTAATCCTCACAACCACCACACAAGGGAAATATTTTAATCATCCTGATTTCACAAATGGGGAAACAAGAACCTGTCCCATCAGAAGGTTAGAGTAGCAGAAACAGGATTGAAATGCCGGCAGTCCAGTTCCGGAGCGGAGCTCTTAACCACTAGGCTACCCAGCTCTCAATGCCAGACAGTGTGACGTGCAAACATTGTGACTCTGGGGGTGGACATTTATAGATTCACCTTTCCAGCATTTCATCTTTCAAAACTCTCTTAGGCACTTAAGACACCACGTGGCCAGATAGAGGTCTTGAGCAAAAGCCCCACTGGTCTGAACCTCACAGTCTTATCTCAAAGTCCAGCCAGGGCTCTCTGATCAAACGCACTGATTTTCTGCTTATTTACCAAAATGACTCTTTATGACAACAGCTGACAGCAGTGTTGCTGTGAGAAAGCCGACCCCAAGCTCTGTTCTGTTTTTAACTATTAAGGGACGCGGCAGAATGCTCTTGAGAAGCTGAAGCAGAGAAAGCCCGAGGCCAACGGCAGGGGCAGGAAATGCTCATTTCAGCTGAAGTCAGGTTTACGTGAAATTCCAGATTTCAAAGTCCATGAAAGTGAGGGCCATGAAAGAAGGTCTCAAAGGAAACGTTTGTGATCAGGGAAAAGTCTGTAACCTGGCCAGTAGAGGAGTCCCAGCAAGGATAGCTGTAATCTTTCTCCTGTCGTTGAAAGCAAAGCTTGCGAAGATGCAAAGCCACAGCAAGTTCTTCTAAGCTCCGCAGACTTTATGTGAATCCCCGCGCCTGGCTGCACTAATTTTATCTCCTTCTGCGCTGGCTGTTGGTAAATGCTTTACTGAATGAATAGACGTGATGCATCCAGTGTATAACAAGTCCTTTGGGGAAAGGGGTCAAATCCCAAATCATCTTTAAATCTTGAGACACTTAATAAATATTGAAGTGCATAGAACTAGAAAAAAGTGCTGCGTTGGAAACGCAAACACTGTGAGAGCCTAAGCTGCTCCCAAAAGGACGAGAGAGGAGCATGCCGCCACGTGAGAGCTGGGAAGCCAGCCAGAAGCTCCTGCCATGATCTCTCTATTTTATGTGCCAGGCATACTGTGCAGGGGACCTTCCAGAGTCCCCAGGGGATGTGAAGTCTAGCAGAAGCCCAGTACTGTGGGAGTTGAAATGGGGATGCCCGGCAACACAGGAGGGCACTGAGCCCAGACCCAGAGGCTCAGGGGGTCTGAGGGAGAGACTCAAAGGCCCAGAAAAACGGGGGGCAGAAAGAGTGTTGGGGAGAATTGTGAAGACAGGAGCAGGGACCAACATCATGAATTTGGGTGTACCAGCAAGCACTTTGGTATGCCTGGGGCGAAATGTGCACATGGGAAAGCCATGGGTGCTGAAATGGAAGCAGGTTATGGCAGCCTTGGGTATTAAGCCAAAGACATGAACTTCACCCTGAAAGCCAAGAGGAGCCTCTGTAGAATTATAAGCAGGGGAGTAACATGTTCCGATTTTTATTTTAGACTCTGGCCTCTACTCAAAGCTCACTCCCTCTGTGGAGGAAAAGGTCTAAGACAGGCGGACCAGTAAATAATGGTGGCAATTGCAGTAAATAATGAAAACCTAAGATGTCAGGGATGTTAAGGAGGGGGGTGCTGGTGTGGCGACCAGATGGTTACAGAGCTGATCAGAGGCAGAGAAAACTCGACGGGGGTCCGGTTGGCAGGGTGAGGGGAGGCGGAGGTGGGCCCAGTGCTGGAAAGCAGGCTTGAGAATCAGCGGCCCCAAGAGGTTGTGCCCAGAGAGTCCAGAACGAGAAAAATAAAGAGCCCAGGACAGGTCCTCGGGAAATTCTGCCACTTGTGAGCTCGTGGGAAGAGACAAGGCCATAAGGGGCCTGGGAAGAGGGGGCAAAGTGGTCCTAACCATGCAGACAAAAGAGAAATCACTAGGGAATTCCCTAGCGGTCCAGTGGTTAGAACTTGGCACTTTCACGGCTGCGGTCTGGGTTCAATCCCTGGTCGGGGAACTGAGATCCCGCAAGCTGTGCAGTGAGGTCAAAAAAAAGAAAAAAAGGGCTTCCCTGGTGGCGCAGTGGTTGGGAGTCTGCCTGCCAGTGCAGGGGACACGGGTTTGGGCCCTGGTCCAGGAGGATCCCACATGCCGTGGAGCAACTAGGCCTGTGCATCACAGCTGCTGAGCCTGCGCTCTAGAGCCCGTGAGCCACAACTGCTGAGCCCGCGTGCCACAACTACTGAGCCCGTGTGCCACAACTGCTGAGCCTGCGTGCCACAACTGCTGAGCCCGCGCACCTAGAGCCTGTGCTCTGCAGCGCGAGGGGCCACCACAGTGAGAGGCCCGTACACCGCGGTGAGGAGTGGCCCCCGCTCACTGCAGCTAGAGAGAGTCCGCGTGCAGCAACGAAGCCCCAACACCTCCAAAAAACAAACAAACAAATAAATAAATCTCAAAAAAAATAAGTCTTTAAAAAAAGAAAAAGAAAAAAGAGAGAAATCACTAAGCCAAGGGTGGAGGGGGATTCCAGGAGGGAGAGGACACAACACCAAGCACCCTGAGACTACCCTGGGCAGAATGAAGGATGAGCAAGAACCCCTCTGGGTGGAGACGGGGGGAAGCCCCATAGCAGTGGGTGGGGCACTGGCATGAGTGGGACATGAGGAAGAGGTGATACAGAAAGCAGGTGACCTTTTCAAGCAGGTTGGCTCTACAAGGACAACACCACAGCAAGCGGGGGGGAGGGGCTGAAGGAGGGTTGCTTTAGAGGGGGAAGGGCAAGAGCGTATTTATTTGCCGAAAGGAGATGCCGAGATAGAAGTGGGGTGCTGAGGAGAGCAGGGGTGACTGAGGGAGGTGAGGGAAGGGTATGTACAGAACCCCTGGAGGGATAAGGCTAATGCCGGGATGGAGGAGGCGGGGTGGGGGGGGGCGGGCGTCTGCGGGGGTGAAGGGACAGGAAACCCCAATATTCCCCAGTGACGAACAGTGACTGTTCCAGCTGGTGGTGCCATGTGAGATGCAGGCTCAGTGAAGATTTCAACATTTCAAGAGAAGCTAGGCTATTCCTCTTGAATACGTTCCCGATTTTCTGGAAATCTCCTGATTTTTAAATGTTCGCAGCTACCTCAAACACAGTAAGCCCCAACCCTGACTATGGCCCAAATTAAGATCCCCATGACCAGGATTTCCACTTCCCACGGTTACCTCTTCCTCTCATCTCCCCCTTCATGTGGGCATCTCCCCTCTGGAGAAAGCATTTCCGTTACAGGATCCAAAATACTTTTTCCTAAACTCTGTGGATCTTCACTACAAGTAGCTACTAACCCTTAAGTTCTAAGTCTTTGGTCTCTGCCCCACCCCTGAATTCAACAGATACTGTCCTATAAGCCATGTAAATGTTCCACATATGCCACACATGTTAACAGCGCTACATACAAAGAAACCCTTGAGACTCCTTTAGAAGGAGTCAATTATTCTTCTGTATTCTTCTAATTCTTCTGTGCATTTTCCACAGGCTTTTCAAACAGCTGAAAGGAGAGAGGAAGACTTGAATTTCTAGGTCCTAGAGAGAAAGTAGGGGTTGGGCCCTGGTGTTCCGAGCCAGCTCCCTCCTGAGTGTGACTCTTCTGGTCCAGGGAGGCATGGTCATCTGCACAGGCTCCCATGAGCCTCATGTCTGGATGGAGGTATCACTATTACAATTAAAGTTATCGTTCTTTCGGGGCCCACGAAACTTCTCTCACCTGTGTTTGGGGTGGAGACTGACTCTGCCCGGGCTTGGCTGGTGGCTTCCTTAGGTTTATTCTGGTCTTTGCATTCCGGGGCTGATGGCTGTGGTGCATTCTAACAACGAGGACAAGGGTTGTTACCAGTCGCACATCAAATCACCCAAGCAATTAACGTTTCTCAAATGCCTAATATATAAAAAAACGAGGGGCCCCACGTTTACGCCCCACCGCATCTCAGTCCAGCCCACCCATCACTTGGAAGAGATAAGAGGATCTTAAGAAGGGAGCTGGCATCAGCTGAAAGACATCCTCCTGTGAAAGTCCAGTGACCCTCATAGAAAGGGGACAATGCCATCTCAGGTTCATCAGTACAACAGACCCAGTCCCTGGCCTCAAGGGTTTGGCGGTGGCAGAAGAAAAGAGATAAGGTGCAATTCAATACTGTGGAACAAGATGCTGTCAAGCGAGGAATGTGTAGAAAGGAGGGTGTGTCACTGTCCACTCTGCATCTTTTCTCTGTACCACAACTGACCTGGATGCCATGCGGCAAGAGCTCTAACCAGTGGATTGAATTCCACTAAGAGTTCCTGAAGCCTATGTGGTAGATGTCCAATGCAGGGGTCACCACCCTCTCAGAGTAGGGGGCCCCCTGTGGAAGGAAAGCCTACCTGAGCATCGGATTCCCTGGCCAATGCCAGAATCCTGTCTGGCAACAACATGGAAAGCAGTTTGTGGAGAACAGTTACTATCAGTAGCTTCCACAGGCAGTTCCTTTCATGTGTTTGCTCAAGTTGAGCATCATCCCAAGAAATTACTCTTTCTCGGGAGAAAGTAACTTGGAGATTGATGAACGGAATGAGTCTGGATCTTCGACTTCAAACTGGTCAATTTTCTTATTCATGCTTTCTTCTTCCAGGTGATCTATCCTCACCATAAGTAACAAGCACATCCCTCATTAGACTTTCCTAAGGGCCGAGACCGTGGATTATTTGTCTTTGTATCCCTGTTTATAGAGCCTAGCACATTGTCCCAGGCACTCTGGAAAACTTTGTGGCTTGAGTAGATGACTGACGAAGGAAGGAAGGAAGGAAGGAAGGAAGGAAGGGAGGGAGGAAGAAAGGGAGGGAGGAGGAAGGAAGGAAGGAATATTTTTTCGACTGAATGATACTTGCATTTCTTTAACAACCACTGACATGAAAACTGAGACACAGAGAGCTTAAGTAACTTGCCCAAGGTCACACAGCTAGGAAGTCGCAGAGCTGGGATTTGAACCCAGGCTATTAAACCATCCACTTATGTTTCCCAGCATATACTAGAAAATATGAAAGAAAGAAAAAGTCCAAGGCAAAGTTATCAAAATATCCAAAAGAAGAAGTTATCCTGAAGAAAATATGGTTCTTAGCTAATTATATAGATTGCCTCGCACTGTCCTGCTGGCAAAACTCATAGCCAAAACTAGAGCGCTTTAGAAACAAGAGAATAATATTACTAAACTAGCAAAAACAAAGATTCTGTAGTAGTTGGACTGGATAAAGGGGTAAAAACCAAATTCGGTTTCAATTGACTTTAGGAAAGGAGATAATCAAATCAGCAAGCAAATGGTTTTCTGATACAAATACAAAATTAATCTGATACAAATAGGAAATTAATCTGAAACCATCAGAACAAGTCACCCTGCCTTAAAATCCTATGATCCCTCTAAAAATGTAAACCTCGGAAGGAAGCCACGATTAAATACAGCCGTACTGAGTGGTGAGTCCAATTCAATCCCCAGAGATTAATATTAAGGCACTAAGTGTTTCTAAGGTGTATCTTGTTAGTAACAGAGAACAGTGCCCAGAGGAAACTTTCAGGGAGAAAAATCCTTTCACAGACACCAGTTTGGTGTCTTCCTGAATACAGAGGACGAAAAAAATAGAACAAGGAACCCAAGACATCGAGGTGGAGATGGGGAAGAGAAGGAGTCATGAAATTAAATGGTGTAAAAATTTAAATGCTCTTAAAGCTTTTCCTTTTAAAAGGCACTCCCCGGGCTTCCCTGGTGGCGCAGTGGTTGAGAGTCCGCCTGCCGATGCGGGGGACACGGGTTCGTGCCCTGGTCCGGGAGGATCCCACGTGCCACGGAGAGGCTGGGCCCATGAGCCATGGCCGCTGAGCCTGCGCGTCCGGATCCGCAGCGGGAGAGGCCACAACAGTGAGAGGCCCGCGTAATACAAAAAACAAACAAACAAACAAAAACAAACAAAAGGGACTCCCTGGCACTTCCCTGGAGGTCCAGTGGTTAAGACTCCATGCTTCCACTGCAGGGGGCACAGGGTTCCATCACTGCTCAGAGAACTAAGATCCCACATGCTGCACAGTGTGGCCAAAACAAATAAAAAATAAATAAAAGGGACTTCTCTATGGAAAACATTGTACTAGATGACGTGTGAGCTTGGAAAAGATTAAGGCAGGATCCAGCCGGTGGTACAGCTTCTGATGTACCAGAAGATGAGCCTGGTATCATCTAAGTCAAGCAAGGGACAAAACCAACGACTTCTGCTGACGTGTCCCACGCTGATCAAAGGAGAAACCCAGAGGCCAGGAGCAGAGAATGCACTGCTGTGTCAGACCAGACAATTGGCATCGTCATTCCAGGGCATGACCACTGTGTGGCAGGAACGGACGTGAAAGAAGGGCAGGCTGTGGCCAAAGAACTCTTTGGAGCCATTCCAGAGAAGAGAGGATGGGGGACTGGGTGGGGCATTCCCCAGAGGCCCTCCAAGACCCCAGACGCTGGCGTTTTCCATCTAAAAGGTACAGTGAACTGTGTGGAGAAAACTGATACATAACGGGATTCCCCTGCAAAAGGGTAGACACCAGCTTAGCTACTCACTCCCTGTAAAATAGTAACAAAGCACATAGTGGTTAAATAGTGTTATTACTATACATGTTATTATGTTACTAATGTGAATTGCTCACAGTTTCCTGGCCAGGAAGATTGAACTGAAATTTTTATTTTAACAATGAAATCATGTTTTTTTGACCAACAGATTGGTAAAAAATAAAAGAGTTCAATAAAAACAAATAAGGGTATAGAGAAAGCAGGGGCTTTCATACCCAGAATGTACATAGGTACTGCCTTTTGGGAGGGCGACTGGGAGCAGCTATTAAAATGTTAAATGCATGTGCTCCTTCACCCAGCAATTCCATTGCTAGGTATCTGAGTGAAATCCTTATACATGTGCTCAAAACGGCATGTGCCAGGATGTTCCTAGACACGGGAAACAACACGCAACATACAATATTTCATCTAGGCTATGCAATATTTCACAGCACTGAAGGAGAATGAAGCAGATCTGTATTTACCTACACAGAACATCTCCAAAACATATTGTTAAGGGGAAAAAAGATTGCAAAACAATATGCTATGGTCTTTTTTTTTTTTAATGGCTGCATTGGGTCTTTGTTGCTGTGCGCGGGCTTTCTCTAGTTGCGGCGAGCGGGGGCTACTCTTTGTTGCGGTGCACAGGCTTCTCATTGTGGTGGCTTCTCTTGTTGCAGAGCACAGGCTCTAGGCGCACGGGCTTCAATAGTTGTGGCATGAGGACTCAGTAGTTGTAGCTTCCGGGCTCCAGAGCACAGGCTCAGTAGTTGTGGCACACAGGCTTAGTTGCTCCATGGCATGTGGGATCTTCCCGAACCAGGGCTCGAACCCATGTCCCCTTCACTGGCAGGCAGATTCTTAAACACTGCACCAACAGGGAAGTCCCAATGCTATGGTCTTATTTATGATTTCTTTTAACCCACCAAACTATAGACATCTGGGTTACTCTACAGATATGCCCAAAAGCTTCAAGCAAAGTCTGCAGGGGGCATGCCAAGATTATGGCAGTGGTTAGCACTATGGAGGAGCGTGCAAGTGGGCTTGGGACAAGGAGAACAGCACTTTTTAAATTTTTTTATAAAAATGACTTGCAGACTTCCCTGGTGACGCAGTGGATAAGACTCTGCGCTCCCAATGCAGGGGGCCTGGGTTCGATTCCTGGTCAGGGAACTAGATCCCACATGCATGCCACAATTAAAAGAGTTCACATGCCACAACTAAGGACCCTGCCTGCCGCAACTAAGACCCCTGCTGCAACCAAATAAATAAATATTGTTTTTAAAGTGACTTGCTATGCAGTGTAATTAAAAATTAAATCTTGGGGGCTTCCCTGGTGGCGCAGTGGTTGAGAGTCCGCCTGCCAATGCAGGGGACGCGGGTTCGTGCCCTGGTCCGGGAGGATCCCACGTGCCGCGGAGCAGCTGGGCCTCTGAGCCATGGCCGCTGGGCCTGCGCGTCCGGAGCCTGTCCTCCACAACGGGAGAGGCCACAACACTGAGAGGCCCGCGTACCGCAAAAAAAAAAAAAAAATTAAATCTTTGAAAATGTTAGCTCTAAAAATGTCTACCTGCCCAATCGAGTGTCCATCAGGGTTGGAAGTATCTTACCAGCTGTAATTACTTCAACAAGAGGAGGCTCATCCAACAGATATTTATTGAGTACCTACTGTGGGCCAGGCACTGTTCTAGACTCTGGGGAATATTAAAAATATCTGCTTTCATGGAGTTTATATTCCAGGGGAGTTTATGGCATCATCTCCTTGGGGTGGCAGGGTGCAGTTTCTCTGGGAGAGAAGCTGGGGGGTTGATAGAATATGCCCAGAGGCAGGGTCAGCTCTTCTAGGCCAGGGAAAAAGGAAGAGGTGTCTGCAGTTGGGCAGCTCCAGTGCCACTCCCCAGGCCTTGTGAAGGGATTGAGAACCAAGTATGGAAGGAGGGAAGGGGACAGCCAAGCTCTGGTCTGGCTTAGGAGGCCTGGGTCCTCAGGGCTACCAAGGAGAGTTCCCTTCCTGCATGGGGCCACTTGAATGATGATGGCTGAGAGCCAACAAGTAGGGTGACAGAGGGACAGAGCGTAAGAGGAAAGTGAGTGGAAAGAAATAAGATTAGAGAGGAAATGAGCTCGTGGAGGAGCAGGCGTTGTTCCACCTTGGCCCGAAGCGGGGAGACCGTCTCTCCCTTCAAGTGTCATCTGGCGCCAGAGCAAGGCCCAGCAGCCCTGACTGTGCTGGGAGCTATGTGAGAGTCCGCCATTCCTCAGCATCCTCACTTCCCCTCCTTCTGCCCCTCTGTCCCCGACACCAGGGCACCTGATTTCTGCTTTGCTTCCTGTCTGAGCTGAATGGAATAGGGAATAGGACAGGTGAAGTGACTCCAGAGAGGTCTAACCAGAAAAAGCAGAACTGAGACTAAGCTTACCATAGTAATCATTTTACAGTATATACATAGATCAAATCATTATCTTGTACACCTAAAGCTAACACAACATTATATGTCAATAAAACTGGAAAAAGAAGTGGAACTGAATTTGTGGTTTACTCAAGAGATGAAACATACAGTTTAAGGAGAGAGGGTTAAGGGAATCCTGTAACCCAGAACGACCTGCATCCACAGAATGATGGCAAGGAGGGGGCCCTGGGGTACACACAGAGGAATGACTCAATAATAGTGAAATGGCAGACATCCTTAAAAAGCCAGTAAGGGAGAGATTTCAGGCTTGGGCAGCCTCTCCTTAGGCCTTCAAATCATCCCTCAGAGGCCCCAGGGATGCCCCACCTGACCCTGGCCCAGCCAGTGTCATGTGATGCCAGTTCACACGGGTGCCGGGAGGCAAAGGTAATCTGATTATTCTGGAAAGTCATGTTTGCTAGGGAAGACTGGCTCTGTTAAAGATCAGTGTCAGGGGCTTCCCTGGTGGTGCAGTGGTTGAGAGTCCGCCTGCCGATGCAGGGGATGCGGGTTCGTGCCCTGGTCTGGGAGGATCCCACATGCAGCGGAGCGGCTGGGCCCGTGAGCCATGGCCGCTGAGCCTGCGCGTCCGGAGCCTGTTGCTCCGCAACGGGAGGGGCCGCAACAGTGAGAGGCCCGTGTACCGGAAAAAAAAAAAAAAAAAGATCAGTGTCAGGTTTGAACCTGTTCTTCCCAGACCCACGTGCTGTACCTCAGAGAGCAAGACAGGGAGAAATGCAGGGCGGTGTGAACACCTTTGCAGAGGTCTGATGACTTATAACATCCAAGTGGGTTTAAAACCGCCATGCCCAGTTGACTGGCCTGGACCTCAAGCTTCCACTTTGAACTCAGAGAATCAACGGGGAGATTCCTGACCCACCACTTCACATAGTAAATAATCCTTTCAATAGAGAATGGATAAACAACAAGGTCCTACTGTATAGCACAGGGAACTATATTCAATATCCTGTGATAAACCATAATGGAAAAGAATATGAAAAAGAATGTACATATATGGGGCTTCCCTGGTGGCACAGTGGTTAAGAATCTGCCTGCCAATGCAGGGGACACGGGTTCAAGCCCTGATCTGGGAAGATCCCACATGCCACAGAGCAAATAAGCCCGTGTGCCACAACTACTGAGCCTGAGCTCTAGAGCCTGCGAGCCACAACTACTGAGCCCGTGTGCCACAACTACTGAAGCCCGCGCGCCTAGAGCCTGTGCTCCGCAACAAGAGAAGCCACCGCAATGAGAAGCCCGCGCACCGCAACGAAGAGTAGCCCCCACTCACCGCAACTAGAGAAAGCCTGCGTGCAGCAATGAAGACCCAATGCAGCCATAAATAAATAATTTATTTTTTTAAAAAAGAATGTGTGTGTGTATATATATATATATGTATATATATATATATGTATAACTGAATCACTTTGCTGTACAGCAGAAATCAACACAACACTGTAAATCAACTATACTTGAATAAATTTTTTTTTTAATTATTAAAATAATAATGCTTTCTTCTCGCTCTCGGCTGGCAAGTCCTTCCCAGCTCAGGAGCCTGCTCTGTGAACAAGGAACCAGCATAAGGCACCTGGGTCAGCTACCATTTGCACAAGTCTGCATGGGGCTGGCAATGGTGTTTCTCTCTTGGCGACTCGAGGTGTACATTGCTTAAACACATGGCATTGCTTTAAAATACACAATTCCCCAGGAGATTTCTGATCTCAATGCCTCCAAATCTTTCTTTTTTTTTTTTCTTTTTTCAAATCTACTTTCTAGAAGGACTTTGCCCAAACCTGAGAAGATAAAGACATTTGGCAAACCCCCGTGTCACTGTCCTCAACAGAGACTTGGAAACGCCCTGAAAGGCGTGGATGTGAGTGCCATGTGCTTAGACACCACATATGCTCCCCTGCTCACATGTCACTATTTCATAGCCAAGTGCTTCCCAGCAAAATACACAAGGGCTTTGTCTCAATCTGCAACGGTCTGCACTGGCATCGGAGCCACTGTCACTGTGTCTGTCCAGCTCAGAAAGAACAGCTGGGTGGAGGGTGGCAGTGAGCTGCCATGGAGAGAGGGTCAGCCCCACCTTGCTTCAGGGGGAGAACACAACCCTGCACATCATGGCTGGGATTTCTGGTCACAAATCTCACTAGGAAGGAAGGGATGGGGGAGAAAAATGACGGCGATGCTTTTTGTATTGCTCCCTTAATAAAACAAAGCCTAGGGACTTCTCTGGTGGCGCAGTGGTTAAGAATCCTCCTGCCAATGCAGGGGACACAGGTTCGAGCCCTGGTCCAGGAAGATCCCACATGCCACAAAGAAACTAAGCCTGTGTGCCACAACTAACCGAAGCCCGCGCGCCTAGAGCCCCTGCTCCGCAAAAAGAGAAGCCACAACAAAGAGTAAACCCCACTCGACACAACTAGAGAAAGCCCGCGCACAGCAAGGAAGACGCAATGCAGCCAAATAAATAAATAAATAAATAATAAATAACAAAGCCTGGTCAGGGCATCAGAATCTCACCCCAGGGACTTCCCTGGTGGTCCAATGGTTAAGACTCTGTGCTCCCAGTGCAGGGGGCCCAGGTTCGATCCCTGGTCAGGGAACTAGATCCCTCATGCCACAACTAAAAGAGCCTGAATGCCACAACTAAAGATCCCACTTGCTGTAACAAAGATCCCGCATGCCCCAACTAAGACCCGGCACATCCAAATAAATAAATGTATTTTTTAAAGATTTATTTATTATTTATTTATTTTTATTTTGGGCTGTATTGGATCTTAGTTGCGGCACGCGGGATCTTCGTTGAGGCATGCGGGCACTTCGTTGCAGTGCGCAGGCTTCTCTCTAGTTGTGGCCCACAGGCTCCAGGGCATGTGGGCTCTGTAGTTGTGGCGCGCAGGTTCCAGAGTGCGTGGGCCCTATAGTTTGCAGCTCACAGGCTCTCTAGTTGAGGTGTGCGAGCTCAGTAGTTGTGGCACGCGGGCTTAGTTGTCCTGCAGCATGTGGTATCTTAGTTCCCTGACCAGGGATCAAACTGGCATCCCCTGCATTGTAAGGCGGATTCTCTACCACCAGACCACCAGGTAAGTCCCTAAATAAATATTTTTTTTAAAAAAAAAGAATCGCATCCGAAAGATGAATTTTTTAATAAAAACAAAATAATCAATTGGGAACAGAATAATCAAAAGTCACACTTTCCAGACTCAATTGACATTTCAGATGTCAGTCACCGGTACTGGACCAAACTGATCAGATTTGGGGACCCTCCTCCTCCTTCACACCCTAGCTTTCTTCCCCTCCCCCTTCATCAACTGCAATTCTTGGCCATTAAATCTCTGCTGTAATTCTGGTGGGGGCCATCTCCAACCCACCCGTGACCTACCTGCATCTCCCACCAAAGCCCCACAGGTCTCTTCCCCACTCAGCACCCCCTCTGAAGCAGCCACCCCACATTTCTTAGATCAGCTCTTCACTTTTTCAGTCTCCAAGACTTTTTTTTTTATTATTGAAGTATAGGTGATTTATAATGTTGTGTTAGTTTCAGGTGTACAGCTAAGTGGTTCAGTTACATATATAAATATATATATATTTCTTTTTCAGATTCTTTTCCATTATAGGTTATTACAAGATTGAGTCTCCAAGCTTTTGATTTACCTCCTTTTCCACGCCAACAAGGCAGTCCCACATGCTGGAAAAGTGTGGATTTTGACGTTTGCTGACTTTCCATCCTTTACTGAAGTTAAATCAGGCCCATCAACAGCTCAAGGAGAGCAGCTGATTTGCACAACTTGCATAATAACTTATTAGGGAACCAATTTCTGGTGTTTGTTTCTTTTGTTTGCTTTTGGATTTCATTTTGTTTGTTTTTGTTGGATTGTTTTTACCCAAAGTCTAAGGGAATGCATTGGAGATCAGGGAAATATGCAGTAATGGACAGAAGGAAAATAGGAGTCCATGTCGCTAAGGGGAAGTGTATTAAGTGATAAGACAGTGATAGGAGGGCTGATGGAGTTTCTGCCACAAGCTGTGCACCATTTGCCTGGCACTGTGCTGGCAATATGATGGTGGATGAGCTGACCGCCTCCCTCCCTCATGGAGCTGACAGTCTGATGCGGAGGCAGCTAGACAAGCAACCAGTTACTGATGATCTAATGTGAATAGTGCTGAGAACAGGAAAGTACAGAGCGACGCGGGTGCACAGACTGTGGGGGGAGGACGGGGGGCGCTGTTTGTGTGTCAGGGGAAGAAGACTTCCAGGAGGAAGTGCTCCCTAAGCTGAAACCCAAAGGATTGCAGAAGAGAAGCTTGTTGAAAGCCAGGGGGCCAGAGAGCAGGAGATGAAAGAGCTGGGTGTGGCTGGAGAGGCCGGCTTGAGGCTGCAGGGGCTGACAAGGCCCAGAGTTAAAAAGAGGGGAATGCCATGGGCTTCCCTGGTGGCGCAGTGGTTGGGAGTCCGCCTGCCAATGCAGGGGACACGGGTTCGTGCCCCGGTTGGTCCCGTGCTCCGCAACGGGAGGGGCCACGACGGTGAGAGGCCCGCGTACCGCAAAAAATTAAAAAAAGAAAGAAAAAAAAAAGAGGGGAATGCCAAACTGGAAATAAACCAAATGTGTTTCAACAGTTTAATTGATAAACAAACTATGGTACATTCATACAATGGAATACTACTCAGCAATAAAAAGGAATGAATTATCAATATACACAACTTGGATAAAGTTCAAGTTCATTATGCTGAGTGAAATAAACCAGTCTTAGGTTACCTACCACATGATCTGTGTGATTCCTGTAATATGACATTCTCAAAAAGACAAAACTATACTGAGGGAGAACAGATTTGTGGTTGCCAGGGAATCAAGGGATGGTGTGACTATAAAGGGAGAGCTAAGGGTTTCAGGGCGTGAGGAGGTTTTCCTGATTGTGGTGGTAATTACGTGAATCTATACAGGTGTTATTGAATAAAATTCATAAAAGTATAAAAAAAAAATAGGGGAGTGCTCAAGGACTCCCTGGGGCCTTGGGTGGAGGCGGAAAGGCTGAGACACACCCAGAGCCACCTCCAAGACCTTTTCTTCCCTCTGTGAACCTACATGCTGTCTCTATAAAGCATCCCTGGCCAACTCTTCACTCAGTGAGAAGGGGCCCATCCACATCAGAGCAAAGGGAGCAGCAGACACGCCCCACTCCCCATGTTTTTTCCTGTACTTATTTCAGCCACCAGAAAAGCCCTATCAAATGTTCTCCATGATTACATAACAAGAACAGGGCAAGCAAGCTTTGGGGGACGCACGGAATCCAGACGTTTCCCCTTTAAAAATCGCAAAACACCGAAAGTGTGTGTGAGCAAAACGTGCAGTGCAGGCTGTTTCCCTGGGTTGCTGGCAAGGGGTCTGGAATCACTATCCAGTGGCAAGAACCCTGTTAGCCCAAGGTGTTTATTTCCTTCTGATAAACAGTAACGTGTAATTTCCCATTTTTAGGGACAATAATTACTTCAAACAAAGGGCAGTTACCAAAGGGCGGTTACATTATTGAGAGGGACTGGTTCTCCGTAAGAGAACTGCAGCTCAGTTTTTTCAAATAATAATAATTGTTTTAAACTTTAGCTAAAAGCATTCATTTGTCTCTTAGATAAGATTCAAGAAACAAGTACTTTTTGGAACACAGGGTGTTTAAACAGAAGAAGGAAAGAAAAACACCACTTCTTCCCCTCCAGGCCTCCTGGACCACCAGCTCTAACCCCAGCCACGCTTGGCACCGACAATGCCCACCTGGCACTTCTCCCTCCCGCAGCTAAATTCCTAGAATTTATTTTCTAGGAATTTAGTCAATCCACACCGAATGCCTCCACTCTCTCACTTAACATCCCTAATCTGCCTGAAGGGCCCACTTGAAATTCAAGTTGTGAGCGAACTTGCACTCTTACAAGCAGAAAAAGCCCTGGCATTATTCTCTCCTGCCCGTTCCTATTCCAGCCCTCCCCACTGCCTGGCCACTGAGCCAGAGGATGGAGGCCAGGATGGTGGCCCTGCGCCCTGGTGGAGACCACACCCCCAGGTAAAACCCCAAACCCAGGCCACAGGGCACTGGCTGGAAAGCCAGGGGTTGTCAAAAGCCTTCTCCCTCACCTGGCCTGGAGTGGGGGACCTTAAGACAGGCAGGGGACAGGAATTCCCTGGCGATCCAGTGGTAAAGACTCTGGACTTCCACTGCAGGGGGCATGGGTTAGATCCCTGGGCAGGGAACTAAGAAATCTGCCTGGCAACGAGTCACGGGGACCTGGATGCGGCCTGGCAATTGGCAGTTCGGCCGAACGGGGCGTGGCGTCAGATGCTCCCCAGAGACTATCCTGTGCGCCCCCCTCCCCCGTCCCTCCCTCCCATGCTCCCTCTCACTTCTCCGGGACCGCGAGTCTCCGGAAGGCTCTCTTAGTCCCTGGAAAATGGCGGCCCCATGATTACATTATGGGGGGCTTAAGGGTGTCACCTGGTTTCTGGTTGGAGCGGAAGAACTTGAAGTTGCAAGAATGCTGTTTTATTTAGGTGGTAAATTCATTTGGGGCGCTAGGAGGGACTCACGGAGCGGGGCTAAAGTCCCCTCAAAGCCCTTCGGCGCAGTCCCTGCTCCCTGTAGGTCCTCTCTTCTTTCCTTCCCTCCGCACGCCCTGACACGCTCCCAGCTGCTCGTTCCAAATCGTCCCCCTTCCTGGGGCTTTGCTCCTCCCCTGCTGCCTTCTCCCTCCCGGCACCGGCTACGCCGCATCCACCTCTGCCCTGTCCCGGGCTCGCTTTTTGGTTTTCCCCATAGATTGCTTTTAACTTCCTTCTTCCCTCGGGCCCCCATAATCTCCGGAGGAAAGGGCCAGTGGTCCAAACTCGTGGAGGCCTCAGTTCCTTCCCCTTGGGCGGGGCGCCGCTGGTGGGTGGGACAGAGCAAGTACTCTGCTCACACGGCTCAGGGTTAGCGAGTTCTCTCTCCAGCTGGGCTCCAATTGGCCTCAGCTTTGGAGCCCAGGAGGCCTGCGGGCGAAGGGATGAGGGAGACTGTCCACGGTTGGGAGCAACTCTCCTGCCCAAAACTCCTCTCTGGAGCCCCCTCACATTCCCAGGTCCTCCCCAAGAGAGGATCCCCAGAGGCCTCAGCTGGCCTGCATTCCGAAGCTGGGGGGCAGCCAGTCCACTGGATGGGGTGGTGGAAGGGGCCTCCAGGCTTCCTGGACAGCCGTCAGGGACAGTGGGTGAGGCAGTTATAATGCAAATGCTTTGATTGTCGTTTCTCCCTTGTTTATCATGATCCTGGAAGAGTGAATACTCAGGAGGGGAAAAACCCCAGGGTAACACTGGGGAGGAGGGGCTGGCAGCAGCTGACAAGGTTGAACCTGGGCCAAGGGTTCACTTCGCTTGAGGCCTGGAGCCTACCCCTACCCGCCAAATGGGCAAATGAATAAGAGCCTTTTCTGGGCTGGACCAGAAACCAGCCAAGTTGCCGGGGTCTCCAGTTTCTGCTACTTACTAGCTGTGTGACCCTGAACATAATTGCTTAACCTCTCTGAGCCTCAGTTTCTATGTCTGAGGAAAGTAATACCCACCTCATAGGGTTGTAGAAATCAAAAGAGATAAAGTGTGTACAATACATATACAATGCCTAACACAAAGTAAGTATTCAGTAGAAATGGCTAACACTTCCAGTACTTACTATATGCCAGATACATTATACTGTATGTGTTAACTTACATCATCCTCACAAAACTGCTATGAGAGAGGTAATGTATCATCACTATTTTACAGATAAGGGAAGTGAGGCACAGAGAGGTTCAATAACTTGCCCAAGATCACACAGCTAGGAAGTGGCAGAACTGATAGCTACCATCATCATCATCATTATCATCATCATCATCATTATTCCTTTATTATTCCCTTACTTGTTCCCCTGTAGGCTCCTTGAGGAAGCGGGCTTTGCCCATAGGTATTTAATAACTGTTTCATTTCTCAAAAGGTCAAGGCCCTACAAATTTTGAAAGACAGCTTCCATTTCCTAAAAAAAAAAATTCCCGGGTTCCTCAGGGAAACAGCAATGGCATCCGGGGAAAGGGGGAAAAATGCTTTTTTAAATTAAAAAAAAATTTTATTTTCTGGACACACCCTGACATGCGGGATCTTAGTTCCCCAACCAAGGATGGAACCCCTGCAGTAGAAGCATGGAGTCCCAACCACTGGACCACCAGAAAAGTCCAAAAATGCTTTTTTTTTTAATTAGTAAGCTTGGATTGACCTAGAGAGGGTCACCTCTTCCAGCTCTAAGGGTGGAGATGGATTGCTTCACTTCTCTGAACCTCACTTTTCTATAGCCCTCTGGCCAGGGGCCGAGTGAGAACTCAGCATGAGATCTCAAGAGATGGGCACCTTGTGGACCACCAGGCCCTGTCCCGAGAGAAGCTCTTCGTTCTTAACCCTTTCCGATCCTCAGCCCCGCTGCTGGGAGGTTTTCCATTAAGGCCAGGTCTCATGTTTGTGGTGGAAAATAACAGAGATTTTTAAAGGGAATTGAAACCACCGGCCTCAGCAGAATGTTCCACACACATTTGCTCTGGCCCATGCACGGCAGCACCTCTGCTGGCATCAGTCAGCCTTGGGAAGCTCTAGCAAATGCCTGACTCCACGGGGCGATTCACAGGCCGGTAAACAGCTCTGGCATTCCCAACCCGTGGCAAGCATTCATGCACTGAATTCTTTGTCCTGATGAGGACGGACAGAGAGCTGCTCTGTGGTGCAAAGCCCAAAGCCAGAACTCCAGTTTCCAAACACCAGCAGGAAAGCACGCCAAGGCCGAGGCACGCAGGCCACCAGCCCTTTCAAGGCCACCAGCCCTTTCAGCCCTATTTTGCTTGCAAAATAAACTTGCCCAAACTTGGACTTCTTTCTTGAAAACTTGGGTTTACTTGTTAATTCCAAAGGGGAAAAAAAACACGGCGCTGTTAACAATGGAGAAACTTCGCAATCTCCTCCTTCACCAAGGGATCCAAGTCATGAGGGTCCCGAGCAGTGACCCCACTCCACTTCTGTGGGATCCCTGCCCCAGAACACATAACCTACAAGGTAAAACTGGGAAATCTAAGTGAAAGTTACATGGATATTCACTGTGTCATTCTTGCAACTTCTCTGTAGGTTTGAATTCAAAATAAATACACTGTAGGGCTTCCCTGGTGGCGCAGTGGTTGAGAGTCCGCCTGCCGATGCAGGGGACGCGGGTTCGTGCCCCGGTCCGGGAGGATCCCACATGCCGCGGAGCGGCTGGGCCCGTGAGCCGTGGCCGCTGAGCCTGCGCGTCCGGAGCCTGTGCTCCGCAACGGGAGAGGCCACAGCAGTGAGAGGCCCG
>NW_006789022.1:3497270-3519231 GCF_000442215.2 Lipotes vexillifer | reverse complement strand
AAAAAAAAAAAAAAAAAAAAAAGGAACGTCAGTTACAAGCTGAGCAGCATCTCTCACGTCACAGCTAACACGCAATGCCAGAGAGCTAAGATGGGACTTGAGAAATGAGACGCACGTGCCAGCAACATGCAAAGTCCTGGGGGCGCAGTGCCTTGGCTTTGGGCCACTAGAGACATAGCAGTATTTCAACAGTGCTGTTGCTCAAAACATTTGAGTTGGTTTACCAGCCACATGGGAAAATTAGTTGCACTACATTATAATCATGCCTTGTTTTTGACCCCAAACAGCCCCATCCACCTAATTAACCAGCCTTGCTTCTGAAAAGATCATAGACTATTGGAACTGGCAAGGGCCTTAGAGAATGCATGCCTTATCCATGTTACAAATGAGTAAACCGAGGCTCAAAGAGGGGCCTTCACTTGTTCAGGGTCATGGAGAATCCCACTGACTCCCAGGCTGGTGGTCTTTTCAGGGTTTTGTGCTGGGAACCCTGGAGGATCTTCCAGGCCCTTTGGCTATTTGCAGGCCTCAAGAGAGGACGATTCGTGCTTCCCCAAGGAAATTGTTACGTTTTTTTAATGCACAAGTGATGTTGACAGCAGTTCCAAAAGACAGGGGACAAAAATATTCTTAACAGTAAAATTTTCACAGCAGTAAGTGTAGCACCTCCTGTGTTTGTTTAAAACAAAAATTGTCATATTACTTTATGATCATACCTTAGATACATCCCACATAACTGTGGGCTATTTTAAGAAACCTCAATACATAGAAAGTCACACTTGCCAAACAGAAAAATGAGTATGAGGGCATGGTCCTGGTCGTTCTCTATCTCACCATCCACCCTGAGACCCCTTCTCCCTGCTTCTCTGCCCTGCTCTGTGCCTCCGGAAGGCCGATCCCTCTACCCGCAAGTTCTGGGCTCGGGACTTCCCCGGTGGCGCAGTAAGTAAGACTTAGAATGCAGGGGGCCCGTGTTCGACCCCTGGTCAGGGAACTAGAGCCAACATGCATGCCGCAACTAAGTTCACATGCTGCAACTAAGGAGCCCGCCTACCGCAGCTAAGACCCGGCACAACCAAATAAATAAATTTTTTTTTTTTTTTAAAAAGACCTGGGCTCACTTGCCCTCCAGCGCAAGGCACCAGCAGAAGGAAAGGTCAGGGTGCTTATTCCTGCTTCGCATGGCAGGGGCAGTTCTGGCAGATGCTGTGGCCGCTCATGGCTAGATTCCAGGAATACCATCCCTTCCCAGGCCCCTTCAGGCCCAGGGGTAGCACCAGCCTCCCGCTGTCCCTGGGGGTCTCACCACCCCTTGTTGGCTGCTTGGTCCTGGCCCACCTACTGCACAAACAACCACCATTAAATTCTCTGTGGCTGAGTTGTCTTCATGAACGTTTCCTGTAGGGGCCCTGACACGTACAGAAATGAGTTTGAGTTGGTGAAAAACATACACTGCCTTTTGTGAGCATGGGGTGCATTTCAACATAATTGAATTGGGGACTTCCCTGGCGGTCCAGTGGTTAAGACTCTGCGCTCCCAATGCAGGGGGCTGGGGTTCGATCCCTGGTCGGGGAGCTAAGATCTCACATGCCGTGGGGTGTGGCCAAAAGAAGTAAAAAAAAAAAAAAGAATCGAATTTGCCAAATGTCCCCTTAGCCACGCCCACCGTCAGTCACACTGCTTAAAGCAAGGTGCACTGTCAGGCTGCAGGCCCTGCTGTGGCTCCGTGCTGGAACTCCAAGGAAGGACCCAGAGGAGCCCAGCCCAGCCCCCTCCAGGTCTCCTGAGACCACTCCCGCCCTCAAATGCAGGAACTGGGACCTCAGAGTATTAAGACCTCCTGAATCTGGGCCCTGCAGGACTTTGGGGAATAACTTGGACCATCCCCATCAGGTAGGCGGTGAGAAGGCGTCGGGAAGAACGGAGGAAGGGGGTTACTGAGAGTGGGTGGGCAGAACAAGCGAAGGAAATCTCGCTGGGATGGGCCCTCCACATGCGTCTCCACCCCCTGGCACCTCCTCCATGTTCCCCCTTCCAGTGGTAACAGTCACTGCAGCAGGGAGGGCTCCTGTCCTGTGGTCACTGCCTCCAGCCTGGGCCTGATGTGGGAGGAGGGCAGCTGGGAAGTTTCTCACATTTGAACGGCCCGTTGCCATGTTCCTGATCCATCTGACCCACTACCCCTGACTGTCCCAGCCAATGAGATCTCACCCTGAGAGTCCAGGAAACATGACCATCATCTTCATCATCCCTGGTAGAAGCGTCACTTACACGTGTGTATTTCCAGTGTTCCAGTGTCCCACACCCATCACCTCATTTGGTCTGTGGAGGTCAGGAGAGGAGGATTCTGAGACCAGGGGGGCAGGGACAGCATCTAACCACGTGATGCTCTAAAAGTACTTGTTGAATGAATGGACGCTGAGGGCCGCACTAGTGTACATCACCCCTTCCTCAAGCTAAAGAAAAAATTTTTTAATTGCCATATTATTGGACAACCTGGGTAGTTCTGCCTGGGAGATCTTTCCAGCGTCCCAGTGGGCATCCCCCTGGCTGTGTACACAATTGCACTGCACTGTCACCCACTTATCACACCTCCAGACGCCAGGACCACACATCTGCACACTCTGTCCCACTCCACACTCATCAGCTTCAGAACGGAGAACTGGGATTTGAGCCGTGGTTGAAAGAAGCACACTTGTGGGATGCCCAGACCTGGTTAGGACGGAAGGCAGCTGCGTGTAGGCACGTGTGCCAGTGGGCGTGTGCACACTCTAGCTTTTCAGTGTGTGTGCAGGGGCTCACACCCACCTCTCTAGGACTCCATGCCCACCCTCATGCTCTCAATAAACAAACATGGCTGTGACATGAATGCTATACCCTTAAATGCGATGCCCCTGCACAGCAGACAACCCAAATACCTGAACAGACAGACTCTGGTCCTGTGGACGCTACCCCTATTTTATGGGTGAGGAAACTCTTGCCCAATTCACAAAATCAGCTTTTAAAAAGCCACGGGGGCTGTGGGAGGGATAAATTAGGAGTATGGGATTAACAGATACACACTACTATATATAAAACAGATAACCAACAAGGACCTACTGTATAACACAGGGAGCTATAGTCAATATTTTGTAATAATTTATAAGGGAAAAGAATCTGGAAAAGAATATTTATTTATTTATTTATATAAAACCGAATCACTTTGCTGTACTCCTGAAGCTAATACGACATTGTAAATCAACTAGACTTCAATAAATAAATAAAATTTTAAAAAAATTTTTTAAAAAGCCACAGGGGATCAGGCACCTCCCTTGCTACCTATCTCTTTCCAAAACCAAGAGCCACCCGTGAGCTCCAAAACCCCCCAGGGACACAGGCTCTGCTGGCTGAGGCAGGAGTGGATGAAGCTGGCAAAGGCCCGTCTGAAATCCAAGCAAGGGCAGGTGGATTTCACGCTGGGCAAGAGATCCCACTACTCTGCGCTGAGACCCGCAGATAAGCTGGCTCTGGAGAGGGCAGGAGGGGGCTGGAGCTGGTATCTCCGCTCCAGGGCTGATGGGAGAGGTACAGATCTGCTTCCACTGGCAGAAAGGAAGCAACTCCGGGGAATGGCAAGGGGGATGAGCTTGGTTGGATCATTTTGGCCTAAGAAGGCGCTGCCCTCTGCCCAGCAATGACCAACATCAGAAGCCAGTTTCTAGAAGGTCCCCCCACTCTGTATTGTCTAGAGCTGTAAATCAAAAAGGGACTTTCGGACTTCCCTGGCGATCCAGTGGTTAAGACTCCGTGCTCCCAATGCAGGGGGCGTGGGTTCGATCCCTGGTCGGGGAACTAAGATCCTGCACGCCTCAAGGGAAGGCCAGAAAAAAGGGGGTGGGGGAGGGGACTTCTGTCAGAAGAGATTTTTCATAAAGTTTAGCGCCCACGTGGACTAGAAGGAAGCATAAAGACGTGATTCGAGATCAGCACCCTTATTTCAAAGAGGAAACTGAGGCCCAGAAGGGCAGGTAACGAGGCCAGCCAGAAAACCTACAGCCAAGTTTGGAATAGCTGGCAGGCCTGTGACCCACGGCCAGATCCCTTTCTGCCATTCCAATAGGCCTTTTCTTCCATTCATGTCTGAACCATTTCTGAATCGTATATTCCTATCTGAGGATGCCAAATTGGTGGGCAGGTCCTGGGGCTCGGGCTGCCAGTGTGCCCAGCCTCTCTTGATTTCTCAGCAATGGTGCAACCAGCCTCACCATGAGAATCGAGAAGCAAAGAATCCCTCCCATCACCCACTAATGCAACTAGCAATGCCACTGAGTGGACCCAGTCTGACCTGTCAGGGCTGGATGTGCAGCCTCCCTAGGCTTCATCCTCCCATTACAGAATATAAAAGGCACAGGACATCCGGGTTAATAAACAGCTTTATTTGCCCTTGACAGCATCAATTTTCTTACATTCTCAATTAATTTGCCATTAAAGTGCTGGAAATTTTCTTAATCACGATAACATTTGTTAAAAGAAATCAGAATTAATATCAGGAACGTGGTGATCACAAAGAAAACATTTCTCTTACAACACACAGAATGGAAGGCCCTCGTGTTGAGTTGGTGGGTTGGCTAATTTGCAAACAGATTCTAAATTCCCTCTCACCGTGAGCACCAAACGGGCTGGGACCGCTACCCCTGGGGAAGAAAAAGCAACGCTAAAGAGCTCTAGAAACACCCACATGCCCTGCCTGGCGGCTCCTCTCAGCCATCTTTGGGTGTTTCCTGTTTGAGTAGATCCGACGGTAGGAGAAATGAAGGTCTGGCCCCCCTCTACTGCCTTCTCCACCCCCCACCCTGACTAACATAAGCCCCAAAAGTCATTACAATGAAAAAGTGGGTTTCCATGACCCCAACACTAAACAATGTTCAGTAAAAATGAGGATAATAAACACAAAAGCTTGCTTAGTAAACAGGAGCTCTCAGCGTTCAATGCAAAAAAGAAAACCTGAAATCTTAAGGCAAATACTGTTGACTTTGCACACGGGCTGAACGAAGAACTTAGAACTCTTTACCTATCTGTAAAGCTCCAGGAGGAGCCTAAAGGCGCTTGTCTTTTCAGCGCTTGCCCCTGCCAGAGGCCAGATGTTTGCATTACTGCTGAGGCTGTCAGTGGCGTGTTTCTCTTTGGAGTTCATATACAAACACACCCAAGGCTGATGTATTTTTATACATATATGTACACACACACAGAGGCCTGCTACTCTTTCTTTGTGGAAACTGCCAGCTCCACCTCGGGAAGCTGGATGCCAACTTTAGTCCCACTGTCACTGCTAGAAGATGTCAGTCGGGACTTCTTAGAGGCCAAGGACACTCCGCTCCCCTGTAACTTGCCTGCCTCATCATCACTCCCAGTCACCTCATAATGACCTTTGCTCTTTGACCCCAATCCACCAAAGGTACCAAATTTCAGCTTCCCATGTTTCCCTTTGACTTTCCCGCCTTCCAGCGACACTTCCCCACCTTCGAACTCCAAAGTTCCCGGAGGGATAGAATGCTCCCTTTCTTCACTGAAGGAATTTGAGCGGTGCTGTGGCTTCTTACTTTTGAATAAGGAGAATTTGCCTTTGGGCGATGATGTTTCGACTTCTGCCTCTCCTTCCAGAGAGCCTAGGCTGGCCTTGGAGCTCTTCAAGTCACCTTTGGACCCTGAAATGGAGGCTTCCGGTGAGCCGGTGACACCAGCTTTCCCTTTAGGTTTGGAAAAGTTGAACTTGGGCATTTTGATTTTGGACTTTTTAAGTTTTACATCAGACTCTTCCCACTCGCCCTCTCCGGCACCAGACTGGACACTGGCCTCCGCTTTAGGGAAGTTAATATCCACCCCTACTTCTCTGCCAACCAGCTCATGGCCAGAGAAGGTGAACTTGGGGATCTTCATCTTGGGGAATGTTACTTTTCCAGATCCGCTTTCCAAGTGACCTTGAGGCCCAGACACGCTCAGCCCAGGACCCTGAAGTCCAATCTGGCCTCCTTTGACACCTCCTTCTACCTTTGGTCCTGAGAAATGAAGTCCTCCAGCAAACTTAGGTGCATCCAGGTTGAGAGCAGAGGAGACCTGGGGTCCTTTCCACTCCCCCCCGGAACTTTTGACGCTCACATGCCCCTCATCCAGGCTGATATCTGGGGCACTGACACCCCCTGAAACATCCACGCCTCCTTTGATTTTCGGGCCTTTCAAGCTGACACCAAAATCTGACTCAGGAGATGCCAGGTTAAAGGAAGGCCCTTTCATGCCAATGTCAGGAAAGGCCCCGTGGAAACCTATTCCTGAACCTTTCAGATCACCTTTGATTTCAGGACCAGAAATATGCCCGGTTGGGAGTTTCACATTCACACCTGGCAGCTCCACCTCACATATGGATGACTTAATTCCAGGCATTTGGAGGTTTCCTTCTAGGCCTTGAACACTGATGCCCGGAAGACCTCCTCCAACCGTGGGGCCTTTCATCTCACCACTGGCCCCGAGGCTGCCTTTTGCTTTTGGTCCTTCCAAGTTCAAGTCCACATCTGGTGCTGAGATTTGAGGGCCAGAGATCTGAGGCCCTTTCAGGTTCAGGCCTCTGAGGTTCAAATCTATGCCGGGCCCCTTTAGCTCTCCAGCAACTTGTGGCCCCTTGACGCCGATGTCCAAGTCAGACCCTGGAGCACAGATGCCAAACTGGGGCAGCTTCATCTTCGGAAGTTTGATACCACCTTCAGGTGCCTCCAAGCTTAGATCAGGAGCACCTACTGATAATTCAGGACACTTGATGTCACCAGAGACAGCCAGGTCTACCTGCAGGCTTGGTCCCTTCAGGGTCACATCTGGCGCACCGACATCAAGCATTGCTGTGTCATCAATTCCAGGCACTTTCACACCATCACCTTCCACCTTCACCTTTCCACTGACACCTCTGAGGTCAAGCCCAGGAGCATGCACCTTCATGCTGGGAACAGATACATCCAAGCCTCCCTTCAAACTTGGTCCTTTCAAGTTCAGGTCAAGGTCAGGTCCAGAGACTTTTGGCGCAGAGAGGTTCACTGAAGGCAAGTCTATTTTTGGCCCTTTCAGAGACACATCGGGCCCTTCAAGCTTAACATCTGGTGCGCTCAAGCCTCCTTCTAGAGAGGGCAGCTGGACCTCAGCTCCCCCACCCTCCATCTTCACACCAGGGACGCTGATCTTGGGCATCGAAAACTTGGGGAACTTAATTTTCGATTCTGGACCTTGCAGATCTACATCTGGTCCTTCCAGTCCCACACTGGGGACATCACCCTTTATCTTTGGTCCTTTCAAGTTAACATTCACATCAGGGATGGAGACTTGAGGGGCAGCAATGCTGAATGACGGTGCTTTGACTTTAGCATCTGGGCCTTCAATGTTGATGTCAGATGCATCCAAGTTTGCCTGCACCCTGGGGCCTTTCAAGTCTCCCTCTATTTTTGGCCCTGAGACATCCACACCTGGCACCTTGAACTTGGGAGCCTTCAGTTTGATGTCAGGACCTTCCACATTAATCTCTGGTGAGGAAATATCCCGATCAGGTGCCTGGATTTCACCCCCCATTTTGGGGCCAGGGAGGGAAAGTTCAGCTTTAATTTTAGGTGACTTAATGTCAAATTCTACATCTGGAAAGTACATTTTTCCAAACATAGGTTTCTTGGTCTTGGGAGATTTCACGTCGACTTTAAGTGAGGCATCTGGCCCTGCAACGTTGACATCTACATCGGGAGACTTGAGGCTGGCATCAATCTCACCTCCAGGAGCATTCAGGTCAAATCCTTGTTTTTTGGCCTTAATTTTAGGACCACTCATGTGAATTTTAGGCATTTTAAACTTACTTTTCTTGCCCTTGCCACCAACACTAATTTCAGGAGCCTCAACATTCAGCTCTGCCTCAGGAACTGTCACATCAAGCGAAGGTGATTTGAAGTCAGCTTTGGGGCTTTTTGCCCCAAACCCAAACTTGGGTTTCTTAAATTTGGGAATTTTCACATCTGGCCCCTCAGTGCTAATATCTGGGCTCTCCATGTGTACATCTAAGCTTGGAGCTTCTAAATCAACTTTGGGTCCCTTGAGGTCCAGTTCACCGCCTTCTAATTTGGGACCGGAAACTCCAATTTTGGGTGCCTTGAGATGCAAATCAGTATCAGGCGCAGTTACTTTAGGGGCAGATATAACCAGTGAGGGCATCTTCAAATGTGGGCCACTGAGTTGGGCATCAGGACCTTCAAGATCCAGACCTGGACCTTTAAGGTCTACTTTTGGGCCTTTGAAAGTCCCTTCAATCTTAGGGACAGACACATCGAAATCTCCTTTGCCTGTGGATCCTTTCAAATCCAGGTCGACATCAGGCACGGAGATTTTGGGAGCTTTGATATTTATCTCCGCCATCTTGAACTTGGGGCCTTTCAGTTTTGCATCTGGACCTTCAATATTCACATCTGGAACATCAACGTCCACCTTGGGTCCTGAGACGTCAATGTCAGCCTTAGGCAGGTTCACATCCACTTCGGGGCCCTCTCCTTTGAAGCCAGGCATGCTGAACTTGGGCATTTTCACCTTAGGCATCTTCAGGTGCCAGTCTGGGCCGTGAATGTCCACATCTGGGACATCAAAGTCCACTTTGGGGCCCGTGACATCAACTTCGGGGCCCTTGAGGTCACCTTCCACCTTAGGCAGAGAAACATCCACATCTCCCTTTACTTTGGGTCCTTTCAGGTTTAAGTCAATGCCAGGCATGGAGATCTTAGGAGCTTTGATGTTCACCTCTGGCATCTTGAACTTGGGGCCCTTCAGTTTCACATCTGGACCTTCAATGTCCACATCTGGAACATCAATGTCCACCTTGGGTCCTGAGACATCAATGTCAGCCTTGGGCAGGGTCACATCCACTTCAGGGCCCTCTCCTTTGAAGCCAGGCACACCGGTCCTGGGCGCCTTGAGATGCAGGTCAGGCATTTTAAACTTGGGGCCCTTCAGTTTCCCTTCTGGACCATTAATGTCAAAATCAGGAGTGTCTATGTCCAGCTTAGGGCCTTTAACATCTATTTTGGGGCCTTTCAGATCTCCTTCCAGTTTAGGGATGGAAGTGTCCAAATCTCCTTTTATCTTAGGTCCTTTCAAGTTCAAATCAATGTCACTCATAGAGATTTGTGGGGTTTTAAAATGGACATCAGGCATCTTAAATTTGGGTCCTTTGAGTTTCCCTTCAGGACCTTCAATGTTCACCTCTGGCCCTTTCAGATCGCCTTCTACCTTGGGCAGTGAAAAGTCCACATCCCCCCTTACCTTTGGTCCTTTCAGACTTAAGTCAAAGTCAGGCATGGAGATCTTGGGGGCTTTAATGTTCATCTCTGGCATCTTAAATTTAGGCCCCTTCAGTTTTCCATCTGGACCTTCAATATTGATATCAGGAGTGTCAGTGTCCAGTTTGGGGCTCTTGATGTCCACCTCAGGGGACTTGAGATCACCCTCAACTTTGGGCAGAAAGATATCAACATCACCCTTCATTTTGGGGCCCTTCAGGTTAAAGTCAAGGTCAGGTACGGAGATTTTAGGGGCTTTTATGTTCATCTCCGGCATCTTGAATTTAGGGCCCTTCAGTTTTGCATCTGGACCTTCAATATTCACATCTGGAACATCAACGTCCACCTTGGGTCCTGAGACGTCAATGTCAGCCTTAGGCAGGTTCACATCCACTTTGGGGCCCTCTCCTTTGAAGCCAGGCATGCTGAACTTGGGCATTTTCACCTTAGGCATCTTCAGGTGCCAGTCTGGGCCGTGAATGTCCACATCTGGGACATCAATGTCCACTTTGGGGCCCTTGACATCAACTTCGGGGCCCTTGAGGTCACCTTCCATCTTAGGCAGGGAAACATCCACATCTCCCTTTACTTTGGGTCCTTTCAGGTTTAAGTCAATGCCAGGCATGGAGATCTTAGGAGCTCTGATGTTCACCTCTGGCATCTTGAACTTGGGGCCCTTCAGTTTCGCATCTGGACCTTCTATATTCACGTCTGGAACATCAATGTCAACCTTGGGTCCTGAGACACCAATGTCAGCTTTAGGCAGGTTCACATCCACTTCTGGGCCCTCTCCTTTGAAGCCAGGCATGTTGATCTTGGGCATTTTCACCTTAGGCATCTTCAGGTGCCAGTCTGGGCCGTGCACGTCCACATCTGGGACATCGATGTCCACTTTGGGACCTCTGACGTCAACTTCAGGGCCCTTGAGGTCACCTTCAACTTTGGGCAGAGTAACACCCACATCACCCTTTACGTTGGGGCCCTCCAGATTCAGGTCAATGTTAGGCATGGAGATCTTGGGTGCCTTGAGGTGCAGGTCAGGCATTTTAAACTTGGGGCCCTTCAGTTTCCCTTCTGGACCATGAACATCAATGTCAGGAGTGTCTATGTCCACCTTGGGTCCTGAGACATCAATGTCAGCCTTGGGCAGGTTCACATCCACTTCAGGGCCTTCTCCCTTGAAGCTGGGCATGCTGATCTTGGGCATTTTTATCTTGGGCATCTTCAGGTGCCAATCTGGGCCGTGTACGTCCATATCTGGAACATCAATGTCCACTTTGGGACCTCTGATGTCAACTTCAGGGGCCTTTAGGTCGCCTTCCACCTTAGGCAGAGAAACATCCACATCTCCTTTCACCTTAGGACCTTTCAGGTGCAAATCAAAGTCAGGCATGGAGATCTTGGGGGCTTTGATGTTCATCTCAGGCATCTTGAACTTGGGGCCCTTCAGTTTCACATCTGGACCTTCAATATCCACATCTGGAATATCAACATCCACCTTGGGTCCTGAGACATCAACGTCATCCTTGGGCAGATTCACATCCACTTCTGGGCCCTCTCCTTTGAAGCCAGGCATGCTGATCTTGGGCATTTTTATCTTGGGCATCTTCGGGTGCCAGTCTGGGCCATGCACGTCCACATCTGGGACATCAATATCCACTTTGGGGCCTTTGAGGTCAACGTCAGGGGCCTTTAGGTCACCTTCCACCTTAGGCACAGAAACATCCACATCTCCTCTCACTTTAGGACCTTTCAGGTGCAAATCAAAGTCAGGCATGGAGATCTTGGGGGCTTTGATGTTCATCTCTGGCATCTTGAACTTAGGACCCTTCAACTTTCCCTCAGGTCCTTCAATGTTAACATCAGGGCCTTCAATGTCCACCTTGGGTCCTGACACATCAATGTTGGTCTTGGGGAGGTTCACATCCACTTCAGGGCCCTCTCCTTTGAAGCCGGGCATGCTGATCTTGGGCATTTTTATCTTGGGCATTTTCAGGTGCCAGTCTGGGCCTTGAACATCCACATCTGGAACATCAATGTCCACTTTGGGACCTTCGATGTCAATCTCAGGGCCTTTCAGATCTCCTTCAGTCTTGGGAAGGGAAACATCTATATCACCCTTCACCTTGGGCCCCTTCAGGTTTAAATCAATGTTAGGCATGGAGATCTTGGGCGCCTTCAGGTGCATCTCTGGCATCTTGAATTTGGGCCCCTTCAATTTCCCCTCTGGGCCTTCAATGTTAATATCAGGAGTTTCAATGTCCACTTTGGGGCCCTTGATGTCCACCTCAGGGGCCTTGAGGTCACCTCCCACTTTTGGCAAAGACACATCCACATCACCCTTTAGTTTGGGGCCCTTCAGGTTAAAGTCAAGGTCAGGCATGGACATTTTGGGAGCTTTGATGTTCATCTCTGGCATCTTGAATTTGGGGCCCTTCAGTTTCGCATCTGGACCTTCAATACTCACATCTGGGGCATCAATGTCCACTTTGGGGCCAGAAATACCAATGTCAGCTTTGGGCAGGTCCACATCCACTTCGGGGCCCTCTCCTCTGAAGCCAGGCATGCTGAACTTGGGCATTTTCACCTTGGGCATCTTCAGGTGCCAGTCAGGGCCTTGAACATCCACATCTGGGACATCAACGTCCACTTTGGGCCCTCTGATGTCCACACCTGGCACGTTCATTTCACCTTCTATCTTGGGCACAGACACATCCACATCCCCTTTGACTTTGGGGCCTTTCAAGTGTAAGTCCACATCAGGCATGGAGACCTTGGGAGCTTTGATATTCATATCAGGCATCTTGAATTTGGAACCTTTTAAGCCTCCCTCTAGACCTTCCACATTGATTTCTGGGCCCTCAATGTCCATTCTGGGACCCTCTATGTTGATATCTCCTTTTGGCAGATCCACAGCCATATCTGGCCCTTCTGCTTTTAAGCCGGGCACACTGAACTTGGGCATTTTCATCTTGGGCATTTTCAAATTCCATTCTGGACCATGAACATCCACATCAGGTGCATCAAGATGAACTTCTGGTGCCTTAATGTCCACTTTGGGTCCTTTAAAATCACCTTCTAAATTAGGACCTGCAACATCTAAGTCTCCTTTGACTTTAGGACCTTTCAGATTTAACTCCACATCAGGCATAGACACTTTAGGAGATGAAATACTCAGGAAAGGCATTTTGAACTTGGGTCCTTTCACTTTTCCTTGGACCTCAATATCAGGAGCATTAATGTCAATTTTTGGACCTGTTACATCAATATCTGGCTTTTTGACTTTGACATCTACCTCAGGTGTCTGAACTTTGGAGCCTGAAAAATTAAATTTGGGAAGTTTAAAACGAGATTTCTTTGACTTGCCTTCAATATTGAGCTTAGGACCAGAAATGTCCACTTCCTGGCCCTTTACATCTAACTTGGGAACTTTAATGTCACCTTCCAGTTTGGGTCCAGAAACATCAACATCTCCCTTAAGTTTTGAGCCTTTCAAATTCAGGTCAATTTCTGGCATGGAGATCTTGGGCATGTTTACATGCATATCAGGCATCTTCAGCTTTTGACCTTTTAATTTGCCTTCTGGGCCATGAATATCAATATCTGGCACATCTACATCTATCTTCGGGCCTTTGATGTCAAGAGAAGGCCCTTTCAAGTCACCTTCTACATTTGGAAGTGAAATATCCACCTCTCCTTTCATTTTAGGGTCTTTAAGATTAAGGTCCAAATCTGGCATTGATATCTTAGGAGCTTTGATATTCATCTCTGGCATCTTGAACTTGGGACCCTTCAGTTTTGCATCTGGACCTTCAATATTCACATCTGGGGCATCAATGTCCACCTTGGGTCCTGAGATGCCTATGGCAGCCTTGGGCAGGTTCACATCCACTTCTGGGCCCTCTCCTCTGAAGCCAGGCATGCTGATCTTGGGCATTTTTATCTTGGGCATCTTCAGGTGCCAGTCGGGGCCTTGAACATCCACATCTGGGACATCAACGTCCACTTTGGGGCCTTTGATGTCAACTTCAGGAACTTTAAGCTCACCTTCCACTTTTGGTAAAGACACATCCACATCACCCTTCACTTTGGGGCCTTTCAGATTAAGATCAATGTCAGGCATGGAGATCTTGGGGGCTTTGATATTCATCTCTGGCATCTTGAACTTAGGACCTTTCAACTTTCCCTCTGGTCCTTCAATATTAACATCAGGGCCTTCAGTGTCCACCATGGGTCCTGACACATCAATGTCAGCTTTGGGCAGATTCACATCCACTTCTGGGCCCTCTCCTTTGAAGCTGGGCATGCTGAACTTGGGCATTTTCATCTTAGGCATCTTCATGTGCCAGTCTGGGCCTTGAACATCCACATCAGGGACATCAATGTCCACTTTGGGGCCTTTGATGTCAATTTCAGGGGACTTTAGGTCACCTTCCACCTTAGGCACAGAAACATCCACATCTCCTTTCACCTTAGGACCTTTCAGGTGCAAATCAAAGTCGGGCATGGAGATCTTGGGGGCTTTGATGTTCATCTCAGGCATCTTGAACTTAGGACCCATCAACTTTCCTTCTGGCCCTTCAATGCTAACATCAGGGCCTTCAATGTCCACTTTGGGTCCTGACGCATCAATGTCGGCCTTCGGCAGGTTCACATCCACTTCGGGGCCCTCTCCTTTGAAGCCAGGCATGCTGAACTTGGGCATTTTCATCTTAGGCATCTTTAGGTGCCAGTCTGGGCCTTGAACATCCACATCAGGGACATCAATGTCCACTTTGGGTCCTTTGAGGTCAACTTCAGGTCCTTTAAAATCTCGCTCTACCTTGGGGCATGTGATATCCACATCTCCTTTCATCTTTGGACCTGTTAGATTAAGATCAATATCTGGCATGGGTATCTTTGGAGTCTTAAAATGCATTTCAGGCATTTTAAACTTTGGACTTTTCCACTTTTCTTCTGGTCCTTCAATGTTAACATCAGGGCCTTCAATGTCCACTTTGGGTCCTGACACATCAATGTTGGCCTTGGGCAGGTTCACATCCACTTCTGGGCCCTCTGCTTTGAAGCCAGGCATGCTGATCTTGGGCATTTTTATCTTGGGCATCTTCGGGTGCCAGTCTGGGCCGTGAACGTCCACATCTGGAACATCAATGTCCACTTTGGGGCCTTTGATGTCAACGTCAGGGGCCTTTAGGTCACCTTCCACCTTAGGCAGAGAAACATCCACATCTCCTTTCACCTTAGGACCTTTCAGGTGCAAATCAAAGTCAGGCATGGAGATCTTGGGGGCTTTGATGTTCATCTCTGGCATCTTGAACTTAGGAACTTTCAACTTTCCCTCAGGTCCTTCAATGTTAACATCAGGGCCTTCAATGTCCACCTTGGGTCCTGAGACATCAATGTCAGCTTTAGGCAGGTTCACATCCACTTCTGGGCCCTCTCCTTTGAAGCCAGGCATGCTGAACTTGGGCATTTTCATCTTGGGCATCTTCAGGTGCCACTCAGGGCCTTGAACATCCACATCTGGGACATCAACATCCACTCTGGGGCCTTTGATGTCCACACCTGGCACATTCATTTCACCTTCTATCTTGGGCACAGACACATCCACATCCCCTTTGACTTTGGGGCCTTTCAAGTGTAAGTCCACATCAGGCATGGAGATCTTGGGGGCCTTGAAGTGCATCTCAGGCATCCTAAACTTGGGACCCTTAAGCTTTCCTTCTGGACCCTCCAGGCTCACATCTGGGGTTTCAATGTCCACCTTGGGTCCTGAGACATCTATGTCAGCTTTGGGCAGGTTCACATCCATTTCAGGGCCCTCTCCTCTGAAGCCAGGCATGCTGAATTTGGGCATTTTCATCTTGGGCATCTTCAGGTGCCAGTCGGGGCCTTGAACATCCACATCTGGGACATCAACGTCCACTTTGGGGCCTTTGATGTCCACATCGGGCACTTTCATTTCACCTTCTATCTTGGGTACCGACACATCTACATCCCCTTTGACTTTGGGGCCTTTCAAGTTTAAGTCCACATCAGGCATGGAGATCTTGGGGGCCTTGAAGTGCATCTCAGGCATCTTAAACTTGGGACCCTTAAGCTTTCCTTCCGGCCCCTCCAGGCTCACATCTGGGGTTTCAGTGTCCACCTTGGGTCCTGAGACATCAATGTCAGCCTTGGGCAGGTTCACATCCACATCTGGGCCTTGGCCTTTGAAGCCAGGCATGCTGAATTTAGGCATTTTCATCTTGGGCATCTTCACATGCCAGTCGGGGCCCTGGTCGTCCACATCTGGGACATCAACGTCCAACTCGGCGCCTTTGATGTCCACATCTGGCACTTTCATTTCACCTTCTATCTTGGGCACAGACACATCCACATCCCCTTTGACTTTGGGGCCTTTCACTTGTAAGTCCACATCTGGCATGGAGATCTTGGGGGCCTTGAAGTGTATCTCAGGCATCTTAAACTTAGGTCCTTTCAACTTTGCATCAGGACATTCCTGATCAACATCAGGAACCTCCACATCCACACAGGGACCTTTCAAATCTCCCTCCCATTTTGGCACAGACACATCCACATCCCCTTTGACTTTGGGGCCTTTCAAGTGTAAGTCTACATCAGGCATGGAAATCTTGGGGGCTTTGAAGTGCATGTCTGGCATCTTAAACTTAGGGCCTTTCAACTTTGCATCAGGACATTCCAGATCAACGTCAGGCACCTCCACATCCACACTAGGACCTTTGATATCAACTTGCGGACCTTTGAGATCACCTTCTAGTTCTGGCACAGAAGCATCCATCTCTCCTTTCAGTTTGGGTCCCTTCAAATTCAAGTCCACATCTGGCATGGATATCTTGGGAGCTTTGATATTCAACTTAGGCATCTTAAATTTAGAACCTTTTAATTTTCCTTCTGGCCCCTCAATATCCAAATCAGGAGTATCAATGTCCACTTTGGGGCCAGAAACATTAATGTCAGCCTTTGGTAGGTTCACATCTACATCGGGGCCCTCTCCTTTGAAGCCAGGCATGCTGAACTTGGGCATTTTCACCTTGGGCATCTTCAGGTGCCAGTCGGGACCTTGAACGTCCACATCTGGGACATCAACGTCCACTTTGGGGCCTCTGATGTCCACATACGGCACTTTCATTTCACCTTCTATCTTGGGCACAGACACATCCACATCCCCCTTGACTTTGGGGCCTTTCAAGTTTAAGTCCACATCAGGCATGGAGATCTTGGGGGCTCTGAAGTGCATCTCAGGCATCTTAAACTTGAGACCCTTAAGCTTTCCTTCTGGACATTCAACATCTATATCACCAACATCCACATCCATTTTAGGGGCTTTTATGTCAATTCCAGAACCTTTCAAGTCTCCTTCCACTTTGGGAAGAGAAACATCTACATCAGTTTTCAGTTTAGGGGCTTTCAGATTAAGTCCAACATCAGGCATAGAGATTTTGTGTGTTTGTATATGCATGCTTGGCATCTTGAACTTGGGACCCTTTAGTTTCCCCTCTGGACCTTCAATATTCACATCTGGAACATCAATGTCCACCTTGGGTCCTGAGACATCAACGTCAGCCTTGGGCAGGTTCACATCCACTTCTGGGCCCTCTCCTTTGAAGCCAGGCATGCTGATCTTGGGCATTTTTATCTTGGGCATCTTCAGGTGCCAGTCTGGACCATGAACTCCCAAATCTGGTGCGTTAATGTCTACTTTTGTACCTTCAGTGTCAATGTCAGGAACTTTAATCTCTCCTTCTACTTTTGGAACCGTAACATCATAATCTCCTTTCATTTTATGGCCTTTCAAATGCAGACTAACATCAGGCATGGGTATCTTCTGAGGCTTTATATTCATTTCTGGCAACTTAAATTTAGAACCTTTTAGTTTTGCATCTGGACCTTCAATATTCACATTTGGAACTTCAACATCCACCTTGGGTCCTGAGACATCAATGTCAGCTTCAGGCAGGTTCACATCCACTTCAGGGCTCTCTCCTTTGAAGCCGGGCATGCTGATCTTGGGCATTTTTATCTTGGGCATCTTCAGGTGCCAGTCTGGGCCATGAACATCCAAGTTGGGGACATCAATGTCCACTTTGGGACCTTTGATGTCAACCTCTGGCCCTTTCAGACCCCCTTCAACTTTGGGCAGAGAAACATCCACATCACCTTTCAAGTTGGGGTTCTTCAGGTTTAAATCAATGTCTGGCATGGAGATCTTTGGAGGCTTGAAGTGCATCTCAGGCATCTTAAACTTAGGACCCTTGAGCTTCCCTTCTGGACCTTCAAGGCTCATATCTGGGGCTTCAGTCTCAACTTGGGGTGCAGAGACATCAATGTCAGCTTTAGGCAGGTTCACATCCACTTCAGGGCCCTCTCCTTTGAAGCCAGGCATGCTGAACTTGGGCATTTTCATCTTGGGCATCTTCACATGCCAGTCGGGGCCTTGAACATCCACATCTGGGACATCAACATCCACTCTGGGGCCTTTGATGTCCACACCTGGCACATTCATTTCACCTTCTATCTTGGGCACAGACACATCCACATCCCCTTTGACTTTGGGGCCTTTCAAGTGTAAGTCTACATCAGGCATGGAGATCTTGGGGGCCTTGAAGTGCATCTCAGGCATCTTAAACTTGGGACCCTTAAGCTTTCCTTCTGGCCCCTCAAGGTTCACATCTGGGGCTTCAATGTCCACCTTGGGTCCTGAGACATCAATGTCAGCCTTGTGCAGGTTCACATCCACTTCAGGGCCCTCTCCTCTGAAGCCAGGCATGCTGAACTTGGGCATTTTCATCTTGGGCATCTTCAGGTGCCAGTCGGGGCCTTGAATGCCCACATCTGGAACATCAACATCCACTTTGGGGCCTTTGATGTCCACATCAGGCACTTTCTTTTCACCTTCTATCTTGGGCACAGACACATCCACATCCCCTTTCACTTTCGGGCCTTTCAAGTGTAAGTCTACATCAGGCATGGAGATCTTGGGGGCCTTGAAGTGCATCTCAGGCATCTTAAACTTGGGACCCTTGAGCTTCCCTTCCGGCCCCTCCAGGCTCACATCTGGGGCTTCAATGTCCACCTTGGGTCCTGAGACATCAATGTCAGCCTTGGGCGGGTTCACGTCCACTTCAGGGCCCTCTCCTTTGAAGCCGGGCATGCTGAACTTGGGCATTTTCATCTTGGGCATCTTCAGCTGCCAGTCGGGGCCTTGAACGTCCACATCTGGGACATCAACATCCACTTTGGGGCCTTTGATGTCCACATCTGGCACTTTCATTTCACCTTCTGTCTTGGGCACAGACACATCCACATCCCCTTTGACTTTGGGGCCTTTCAAGTGTAAGTCTACATCAGGCATGGAGATCTTGGGGGCCTTGAAGTGCATCTCAGGCATCTTAAACTTGGGACCCTTAAGCTTTCCTTCTGGCCCCTCAAGGCTCACATCTGGGACTTCAATATCCACCTTGGGTCCTGAGACATCAATGTCAGCTCTGGGCTGTTTCATGTCCACATCTGGGCCCTCGCCTTTGAAGCTTGGCATGCTGAATTTAGGCATTTTCATCTTGGGCATTTTCAGACTCCAGTCTGCATCCTGAACTTCCACATCTGGTGCTTTAACATCTACTTTGGGACCTTTGATGTCCCCATGTGGAGCTTTCATCTCACCTTCTATTTTTGGTGCAGACATATCTAGATTCCCTTTCATTTTGGGTCCTTTAAAATCCATGTCAACATCTGGCAGGGTCATCTTGGGAGCTTTGAAGTGCATCTCAGGCATCTTAAATTTAGGGCCTTTCAACTTCCCTTCTGGTCCTTCAAGGCTCAGATCTGGAGCACTAATATCTACCTTGTGTGCAGAAATGTCCACATCAGCCTTGGGCAGGCTCACATCCAATTCTGGGCCCTCTCCTTTAAGGCTGGGCCTGGTGAATCTGGGCATTTTCATCTTTGGCATCTTTAGGTTCCAATCAGGACTGTGAACTCCAACATCTGGGGCACTGACGTCTACCTTTGGCCCCTTCAGGTCCCCTTCCAGCTTTGGCACTGTAACATCATATTCCCCTTTTACCTTGGGACCTTTCATATGCAAATCTACATCAGGCATGGAGATCTTGGGGGCCTTGATATTCACCTCAGGCATCTTAAACTTGGGACCCTTCAGCTTTCCTTCAGGTCCTTCAATATTCACATCTGGAAGTTCAACATCCACCTTGGGTCCAGCGATGTCAATGTCAGTCTTGGGCAGGCTCACATCCACTTCTGGGACCTCTGCTTTGAGGCCGGGCATGCTGAACTTGGGCATTTTCATTTTGGGCATCTTCAGGTGCCAGTCTGGGCCGTGAATGTCCACATCTGGAGCATCAATGTCCAGTTTGGCACTTTTAAGTTCAACATCAGGAACTTTAATCTCACCTTCAACCTTCGGCACTGTGACATCATATTCTCCTTTTACACTAGGGCCTTTCAAATGTAAGTCCACATCTGGTATGGAGATCTTCGGGGCTTTGATATTCATCTCAGGCATCTTAAACTTGGGTCCTTTCAATTTCCCCTCTGGTCCCTCAATACTCACATCTGGAGCACAGACATCTACCTTGGGCCCAGAAATGTCCACATCAGGCTCAGGCAGGTTTACATTCACTTCGGGGCCCTCTGCTTTGAACCCTGGCACAGTGAATTTGGGCATTTTCATCTTGGGCATCTTCAGGTGCCAGTCTGGGCCATGAACGTCCACATTAGGGGCAGCAATGTCCACTTTGGGGCCTCTCAGCTCTCCTTCAAGTTTTGTTGCTGTTACATCATACTCTCCTTTTACCTTTGGGCCTTTCACATGCAAATCCACATCAGGCATGGTGATCTTTGGTGTCTTGACACTCACTTCAGGCAGCTGAACATCAGGGCCTTTAAGGTTGCCCACCAGGCCCCCTATGTTGACATTTGGGGCTTCCACACTGACCTTGGGCCCTGAAATACTGACATCACCTTTGGGGAGATTCACATCTACATCTGGCCCTTCCCCTTTAACTCCTGGAGTGCTGAACTTGGGCATTTTCATCTTGGGCATTTTCAGGTTCCAGTCCGGACCATGAATGTCCACATCTGGGGCACTGACATCCACTTTGGGGCCTCTGACATCAACTTCGGGGACACTGACTTTCCCCTCTACTTTTGGAAGCATGACATCCACACCCCCTTTCACCTTTAGTGCGGCCACATTTGAGTCTATGTCTGCCATAGAGATCCTGCTGGTTCCTTCTTTCCCAGAAGGACCACTAAACTTGGGGCCAGTCACAGTCCCCTCTAGGCTGGGTGTCTCTATGTCCACTTTGGCGCCTTTAACTGCCACTTGAGGGCCTTTAACATCACCTTGAACCCCAGGAGCAGAAACCCTAATGTCTCCTTTCAGTTTAGGGGACCTGAGGCTCAGATCCACATCCTGCATGGAGATTTTAGGTGTCTGAACAATCATTTCAGGAGTCTTGATTTTAGGACCTTTCATCTTCCCTTCCAGTCCCCCAGAAGCAACCTCAGGCAGGCCAACATCCCCAGAGACCCCAGGAAGTGTCACATCAATGCCAGCTCCCTCTCCCTTAGAACCTGATACAGAGAATTTGGGGGCCTTCACCTTGGGCATATTCAGTTTGCCCCCTGGCCCATGAATATCAATGTTAGGAGTCTGAACTTCCACCCTGGAGCCAGTGATGCTGCCCTCGATTTGGGGCACAGAGATGTCCACCCTTGAACTCCCCTGTGGCTTGGTACCTTTCAGGTCCAGGTCACCCTCAATGGATGGCCCAGTGATTTGGGGGCCCTTCAGCTTTCCCTCAAGCCCCTTAATACTGGCAGAGGGACCACTGACTTCTAGCTGAGGGGTCTGGATGTTCTTGCCAATGGTCAAGCCTGGCTTGCCACCTTTGTGCCCCACAGAGAATTCAGGGGTAGAAACACTCAACCCTGCCTCTGGGGCCTGACCCTCAAGCCCTGTTGAGACACCAAATTTTGGCAGCTTCATGGAGGGAAATTTAATTTTCCCATCATTGCCACTCTCAAGAGCTGGGCCCTGCCACTCTGCTGCCCCACCCCCAAGAGAAGACAAAACGTCCACCCCTGGAACTTGGACCCCTCCTTTGCTACCAAAGTCCAAGCCTTTGGCACTGACACTAACACCCGGGCTTCCCACCTTTATCCCAGGCCCAGTGACCTGGACCTTCGAGTGGCCAGCACCTTGGAGCTCTGGTCCTGAAGTGGAAATGGACCCTGCTTGGATGTCCACAGTGGAGCCTGTGGTGGGGGACAGTGCCCCCGAGCCCGAGGGCAGTCTGATCACTGTCTTCCCAGGCTGGGTCTCCACATCCCCAGTGGGGATTTCAGTCAGTTCGTGCCGTGGAATCTTGATCTTGAACTCAGGGCCGCTGATGTCGATGTCCTTGGCTCCTTCGCGGCTTGTCACATCCACGGTGTAGGCTGTGACCCTCCTAGTCACCGTGATGGTGCGGCTCTGGGTCTCCCCAGGCTCGCCTTCCACTCCATCCTCTGACCTCAGCCGAGGCCTGATCTTCGTGGTGTAGATGCGCTGGTACTCCTCGTCATCCCCGCTCTGCGGAAACACACGCCCC
>NW_006789022.1:3485105-3497113 GCF_000442215.2 Lipotes vexillifer | reverse complement strand
CACAACCCCCCCCCCCCCCCCCCCCCACAGGTTGCAGCAGAGTCTGTGTGAGTGACAGCCGCCTGGCCGCAGCCCAGCCCACAGCATGGTTGCCTGTTTCCCAAAGAAGCCGGGACCATAAGGGAGGCCCCCGGAGCCTCCTGGGACACAGCACAGGGGACTGAAGAGAGGGGCTGACAGCCACACCACAGGAGGAAAACAGAAATTACTTGGGGAATCTCTGGTAAGCAAAAGCCATGGGGGAGTGGGGACAGGTAGACTCCTGGACAGCGGAGTCTGGGAGGAGGATTTACAATCAATTCTAGATTCGAATCAGCCCAGCAGGTCTCATGGACACCTCCTGGTGACTAGCTCCGTGTTGACTGGACCTTCAGCTCTCACCTCTTGCCTCTCAACTGCCTGGCTTGTTTATTTAATCTGGAGGGGAATCCTCCCAGGGACCCTTCGGAAAGCATTTGTTGAGCCTGGTTGTGCCGGGGTTAACACTTCCACTTTGAGGACTCATTATTTGTTAAATAAACAAGCCATCAGAAGCAGCAGAGAACTGTCCCTCAGGCACTCTGCTGCCCAGCCTCTGACTCACAGATGAGTCCAGGCCCCCCGGAAGTAGAAAAATGATGTCTGTGAGGCAGAACTGGGCACCTGTGAAATCATTTCAAAGATGCTTGCAAAGCAGCCAACTTCCTCCTGGCACCAAGGAACAGACCAATGAGTGGGACCCCAGGCAGAGACCCTTGGAAGAGACTGACAGAAGACTTTTAGCGGAAGCCACACGTGCAAAGGAGAAACAGGCTGGCTCTACAGAGGGCAGAGGGTGAGAGCAGGAGAGAAGCCAGGAAGGACAAGCGGTCCAGCGGGCGGACAGAGGCTCAGGAAGGGGGACCAGCCCGTCGGCGTGGTCGGGGGAGCTAAGGGCACGGCCGGCCAGCCAGGCACTCACCAGAACCACCTCAGAGCTGTGGGAGCTGAAGACTTCGTGGGTCCAGGTCTGGCCAGGCTCAGGGGAACGGTCCCCCTTGCGATGCAGCTTCAGGCCCACGGTGTGGTGCCCCATGGTGTTCAGCAGCTGGGTCACCTCTCCCGACTGCAGGTTGTCAAAGTAGATGGTGGCACCTACAATCTGGTCCCCTGAGCAGGGAGGAGCAGGAAGCGGGTAAGACCACCCAGGGTCTCGGGGAAACAACACACAACCACTCTGTGCCGGGCCCTCGGACTGACGTGCAGGTGTGGTAACACCCATTGTAGAGATGAGGAAACTGAGGCAGAGAGGCCAACTAATTTGCCCCAAGTGGCAGAGCTCATGGGTGGTGGAGTCGGAACAGAGGACGGCACGTCCACCAGCCCTCAGGACCACCTCCCGCGAGGACTGAGGGAACCAGGGATAGAGAGCGGGCAGGGGACGGCAGGGCTTAGGTACCGGCCATCCTGATGCCACTGGGACCCAGCCCTCCACAACCACCCACCCGCTTGTGCTGCCCCTGCCTTTCCCTCCAGCACCCTCCCCCTCCCCGCCCCAGCAGCAGCCCGCACCCCGAGGTGACTCACCCTCCTTGACCACCCCAGTGCGGGCCGCAGGGGAGTTCTGCATCACCTCCTGCACAAAGACGCCGTCGTCCCTCTGGGTGATGGTCAGTCCGTGGGAGCCGCTGCCCTGCCAGTTGGGCAGCAGCAGCTCCCGGGTCGTCTCTTCCTCCTTCTCCATCTGGATGAGGTAAGGAAATGGGGCAGTGGGGGCGTGAGGGGATGGGGAAGCCAGGGATCCCCCTGGGCGTGGGGCACTGTCTCCGAGGTGCCTGCCTCCACTATGGGCGGGCTCCCAATGTGGACGGTGGACACAGCCACAGCGGAAGCAACCAGCCCCTCGTCCTGTCCCCCCCCGGCCCTGCCTCCCGATAGCACGTGCCTCCCCGGGTCCCTACCCTCCCCGTCCTCTCACCTGCACTGCCCTCGTTACCCTCCCGCCTACAGACCTTCGCAGGACTTGGTTCAGGAGCCGATGCTTTGCCGGGAGCCCGCCCCTCCTTCTCTTCTCTCCTCTCCTCGGAGTGTCTCTCTCGTGGGAATCTCGGTCGCACAGCCTGGGGAGAGCATCACAATGGGGCTCACACTCAGCACTCGGCTTGTCGAAACCCCGACCAGCTGCTGTGCTAGAGAGGGCTGGATGTTTTGCCCCCCGGGCCAAATCAAACCCCCAACCCCGCTACTGTCATCAGCTCCATTCACACAATACTCTCCAGCCTGGGATCACAGCAAGGGGGTTTGGAAGAGGCCAGACTCAGATTCAAATCCTGGCTCTGCATCCTCCCGGCTGTGTGACCTGGGCCAAGTCACTTAACTTCTCTGAACCTCCATTTCCTCATCTGAGAAAATGGAGACAATAAAGAATTCCCATGAGGACTGAAGGAGCGAGAGAAAGCATGTGAGAAAAGCTCTGGCCCATCGGAGCCTCCCAACAACCCCATTCTCATTAGGTCCTTTGTAACAGCTTCAGCCCCCATAGTGCAGGTGGGGAAACCGAGATTCGGAGAGGCCAGCTGGCCGGCGGTGCACCGTGAGAGAGCATCTATGATCGGGCTCTGAGCCTGTAACTCTTCCTCCAATGCCGTATCAGGCCTGCAGCTCTAACCTGTGCGAGACCCCTCCTGAGACTCTCCGGCACTGGGGGCCACTGGCAACCTGCAAGCAGGGCTGGTGGTGCCCTCCCTCCCCCAGTGGCTGACGGGGAGTGACTCCGGGTCACCCTAACCTCGGCCTCAAAACCAGGGGGACGCTCGCCAGCTGGGAGCTCCAGGAGCCCTGCCACAGGCAGAGGCCAAACAATGGAAGCCCCAGGCCCCCCAGCACCGTCCCAAGCCCAAGAGGCTGCAGTCCAGCTGTGCTGCCTCAAGGACGTGGTGAGTCAGGGCCCATCTGGCTGCACCTGCTGGGCCCTGAAACCAGGCCCCCGTAGGTGCGGGCACTGAGGGAGCAAAGACACCCTCCAGCCACGGGATGAACTGTCGGCTGCAGAGGCGCCGGGGAAAACACCAGGCAGGCCTCCAGCCTCCAGAAACCCAGAAGAACACCTGTGAAACCGTGCGGGGGGTGCTATAAATCGTGGAGAACCTCGCCCAAAGCTCGACCCTAAATCTGCTGACACCCAGAAATTAGCCAACCAATCAATAAATACATGCATACTGATTGTCTCCTGTATGTCCAACATTGTACAGGACACTGCCAAGAAAACTAGCAAGGGACAGACACAGCTCAGCCCAGCACTGAACTATACACTGCATCAGGCTATCACCTAACTTCACTCAGCATCCTCCAAACATTTATTGAATGCACTCCACGTGCCAGATATGGAGAGTTAAAAGACTTAGCTTCTGTCCCGGATATAAGTTATGAGCAAGGTGCTCTGGGCGTGACCAATTTAGCCTCTGAATGTTCCGGAAGGCTTGGGAGCCTTCTGGGGGAATGAAATCTAAATGGAGTCTTGAAGGTGCTGAGTTTGCCTCTGAGGACGGGATTCATGGAAATTCATAGGCACTTAGGACTTCCAGTGTCAGGCAGTTCACAACACCAGTGAAGACAGCCGCAGACACCCTGTTCGCCAACCACCTGCACTGGCTCACGCGGTATTCATGTCAGCACAGGTGCCAGCTAGGAGGCCAGCGGCAGCCAGTTGGCACAGGTGTGAGCTGAGTAAATCACCTCTTTCCTTCCTACCGGAAGTCCTGCTGACCCTACCCATAGTGAAACAGCAAGCTGCAGCTTAAATGGTGCCTTCCCCCGGCGTCCAGCACTGAGAAGCCAGCCCTGCAGACAAGGAGCCAGGCAGGGCAGGGAAGGAAAGGGCTTCCACCCGAGGGCTTCTCAGATCTCTGAAGCCACCGACTGCACTGGCACGCCCCTCTTCCTCCTTGAGCAGGGCCCCTTTTTTTCAGCCCAGCATCCTGGTGCTGAGCCAGCAGGCAGCGATGGGGCAGCAAGACAGACAGCTCACCCTCGCCCACATCTCAGCCCCACCTTCCCTCCTTCCCCAATGAGTCACTGCGGCCGCAGTAGCTCCAGACGCGCCAAGGGTCACGCCTAAAACCCAATCGACCAAGTGCTTCACGGGCCAGACCCCCGGGGGCCAGAGGGGCTGGGGCCCGGTGAGAGGCAGTGGGCTTCCCTGCCAGCTGCTCGGCACAGAGCCCCAGGCCCGGAGTCCAGGGAAGCACAGCTGGGAGGCTCAGGAGGGATGTGCCACATGCTCAACCCCTGGGGCTAGCAAGGAGGCCATCGTGAGCGAAGAAAGGGCCACAGTCCGTGAGAAGAGGAGGCGCTGGACCCAAGGCTGCAGGTTGGCCCTGGCAGGGCACCCGCTGGCTTCCTGGCCAGGCAGGGCTGCCAACCACCACGCCTGCTCTGGCTCAGGCCTCACCTCCTGGCACAGCGAGGAAAGACTCCCCTCCTCTTTCATCTGACCTGGCCGGACCCAGGGGTGCTGATAGGGGATTCGAGGTGGCAAGGGCCTATGTTCTGCACTTGGGTCCCAGCCCTCCATCTCGCCCACCCCTGGGGCCTGTACCGAGCCCAGATGGGCCTTCCTTCTCCTCCCGCGCAAGTCAGGTGAAGCCAGCTACCCGGGGGGCTGGGGGCTCCACCTTGCCGCTACCCAAAGCTCGGTCTCTGGAGCTTTGGGGAATTCCGCACATTCAGTCAAGTGGCATAAGCCCTTGGAGTGGAAGAAACCTTAGGCCACATGTGGTTATTTAAGTGTAAGTTAATTCAACTTAAACATTTAGTCCATTGATTATAGCAGCCGCACTTCAAGAGCTCAACAGCCACGCAGGGCTACCATATTAGAAGCGCAAGCACAGAACATTTCTACCGCTGCAAAGTCCTGTGGGACAGCACCGCCTGCTATTTACAGATGGGGATAGGGAGGTCCAGAGCCCTGAGAATGGCGGAGTGTCGGGGCCCTAGAACCCAGGACTGCTAGCTCCCTGCCCGCAGTCCACCCGACACTGGCTCACAGTAACCTTCGTGATGGGATGGGCTGGAGTGGAGACCCTCTAAGACACAGGGCTGCCTGGAGGGCAAAAAAGTAGTGATATGGTGAGGCCACTCCAGCTTCAAGGTAGAGAGGACACGCAACTGAGGCTGCAGGGACAGAGTGTAATTCAGGCCAGAAGCAGCTAGAGAAGCTGCCCTGACAATTCAAAACCACAAGGAGGATGTGCAGAGCAGCAGGGCTCTGCCCATGCCACCTCTGCAGACTGGGGGCAACGCCCAGGCAGATCCAGGAGAAGGCCCAGGAAACAGACTCTGCCCCAGGAAGATGGTCTCCACCAGGTGTTACCTCCAGAGCAACATGTTCTCCCACTGCTCCCAGGAAACAGAGGCCCTTCTGCCCAAGAGCCAGTATGAACACAGCCAGGGAGGGGACCCAGCCTAACTGCTGCAGCCAAATACAACCTCGCAGCCAGCGTCAGTGTCAAGATGACAGGAACTGATACATACACACACACGAGAGTCAGGCCCATGGGCCTCAAGGCCTCCACGCACCAACCCTGAAGTCGAGATACACAGCAGAGGGACAGAAGTTTGTTCATATGCCCAGCACAGGCGGGACATAGGAGGTGACACTCCAAGGCAGAAGGAAACACACCCACCCACAGGGGGGAGGACGCTGACAGCAATGAAACTTCCACCCAGCACACGAGCAAACGGAGCCACCATACACACAGGCCAGGGGGAAGCAGGCCCCAAGCTCAGAACAATGAGATGACTCACAACCAGAGCCAGAGACTCCCACCAGCGGGAAAGCTGTGAACACTTATAACCAGGACCAGGGGCCGAGATATTCGGAGAAAAGAGAGACACACCCGGAGAGGCCGTCTACGCTCATGAACACTACCCCCCCCCCACCCCGGGCAGTAAAAAAGGAAGAGAAAGCTCCACATTAAAAGAAACCGCCACCGCCACCACCCCCCAGCCCCGCCCCAGGGGGAGAGAAAGAGAATTTTGCAGAGCTCCTGTGGTGCCCCAGGACGGTGCTTGTTCCATGCCTGGGGCACCAAGGGGTCCCCTTCCTTCCCCAAACAACCCTATGTGATTAAGAATTAATATCCTTATTTTAGAGTGCAGAAATAGGCCCCAAGGTAAAATGACTTGCCCGAGTATGAGACAGAGTTGAAATACAAGCCCGGAGTTCTCTGACTCCAAGGCCTCTTTACCCACGGACAGCGACAAAGGCATAACTAAACACACAGAGAGGATGAGAAACCACAGAGAAAGATGCACAAGGGAGATACACGGGAGGCAGAGACCGAGAGACCTATACTGGAGGGGGGCAGAGTGAGAGCTGGAGAGGCACATCCACAGGAAGGCGGAGAGGCCTCCATGCTCAACCAGAGGGAGACAGACATGGTGGGAGGAGGATGTCTCGGAGGGACAGAAACACACAGAAAGAGAGGGGCTGAGATTCGGGTAGGGGCGCGGGTAGAGACCCCAGGAAGCAGTGATGCTCATCAAGCTCCACCAGCACAAGAGGAAGGGTGAGTGGCCATCAGCTTCCTTGCCCACACACCAGCCTTGTCCTGGCCCAGCTTGGGGACAGCTAACTCAGAATGGGCAGAGTCCCAGGCATCCCAGAGCCCAGGATCTAAGGGCCCTTTTGGTTCTGAGGCTCATCAACGCTGTGTCCCCAGGAGCCAGAGATCCTGAGCCACCCAGAACCCAGCTCACCTGTAGACCCTCTGGACCCCAGCCGGTGAAGACCAAGAGAATCATCCCCTTCTGGGGCTTGGCAGGCACCAGGCCCACTCTAGAGATAGGCACCCGCAGGGCAAGGCAAACATTTCCACTCATTGGGAAATCCCAGGTCCAGAGGAACAAGGAGGAATACAGGGGCGCCTCTCTTCCAGCGCCGAAGCCTCCAAACGGACCTCCACATATGCAGCCGCCAGACCTTGGTCTGGAAAACAACCTGCCCCATTCTAACTGGAGTAGCACTGCGTTATATTCAGAATCTAAGCTGGCACCAAGAACTCTGAGGTCAGCTGATTCTGGACAGCACACCCCCAGGAGGCACTTTCAAGTTGAATGGGATATGTGTGTTGGGGAGGTCGAATTATCAGGGAGAATTTGACGAACACGTTGCAAGACACAGGCAACATGGGCACTGGAGAAACAATCAAAGAAAGACACACAAGGAAGCATACACAATCCGGGCATGCAGACACACTCCTCAGTCCCCCCTCCTCTCACCCCAGAGCAGGCCCACAGCCCCTGCCTCCCCGCAGGCAGCTCACCACAGACACCTGTCTGGGCAGCCCCAGGCCCTGCGCATCATGGAGGGAGCCTATACCTGTTAACCTGGTGCCCAGATTCCGTGCCTCCCGCTAGCGCGTGCGCCCGCCTAGCTCCTCCCTGGCTACCAGGGCTGCTGGTCCCGCCCACACCTCCCACTTGGAGGAAGTTTTTCCAGCCTCATCACTCCAGCCCTCTCCTCCACGTCAGCCCCTTCCCCTGGCCCCTCACCATCACACTAGAGCTTCCCGCCCCTCGACTTACAGGGCAGCCCCCCACCCCCACTCCAGCCAGCCAGCCAGACGCTTTCAGGGCTCCGCCCAGCCACCTTTCTCCACCTCTGTCCCCTGGCCCCTCCCACTCCCGCAGCCCCAGCACTCCAAGTTCAAGCTTCCAACAGGGAGAGAGATTCCTTCTTCCTCCCCTGACCAAGATGGACTCCCCTCTCCTTGTGGCAGGGACTGGGGGCAGCTCCTATTCTCCAGCGGGCAGTCCCCACACCTGGCCACCTCGCCAAGGAAGAGTGGGCCTTGACCCTGGATGGCTGGGTTTAAGACAGCAGCTTGGGGATGGGGGATGGGGGGGGGGTCCCTCCTGACTGGGGCAAGGGGTGAGGAAGAGCTCGCTGTCTCGCTGGGTCTCGCCCCGGGGGTAGATTACAGTTTGGGAGCTGCCCGCGGACAAGACCAAGACGGATCTCTCCGCCCAGAGGTCGGGTCACGCTAGTGCAGGGGCTCGGGGCCAGGCCACTCGGCTCAGCTGCCAAAGAGCCACCCCCCAGCCCGGCCAGGACGCAAAACCAGGCGCTTCCACTTCCCTAGAACCTCCGCTCCAGTCCCCCGGGGACCGGGCAGGATGCCCCTCCCTGACCGGCCCTGTGCGGCGCCTCACTCAGCCTGGATCAGCGCAGCCTCACTCCCTCGGCTGTGCTCACCCTCCCTGGGGCCTCTGGACACAAACTCCAGGGCCTGGAACCTGTCCAGGATGGAGAAACTTACTTGAGTCCTTACCTACAGCCCCTGAAGCCCCCATGAAACCTCCACCACTGGGACAGAGTCCCACTGTTGTCCCCTGCTCTATAAATCCCAGATGCAAGCAGAGGTGACACATCCAGGACCAGTGAGCACAGCCAGAGACACCTTCTCATAGGTAATAACACATATCTCTCTGCTGTGACACTAGCGGTCACAGAGACTCAAGGCCACAGTGAAACAGGGACCCCGGACCCAAGACCTCCAGTACAACAGCCCAGCGGGCCCCCGGATGTGGACTGAGGCCAGCAGGGAGGAAGAGGGGCTCAATCAAAACACACGTGCCTGCTGAGCCCGCTGTGCCCCCTCCCCCCAGCGTGGTCCTCACAACTCCTCGGGCTCGCCCAGGCCTGGAGGAAACCGCTTGTTCTCAGGAAGGCCTGGGAGCCCAGCGGGATGGTCGGAGCCCAGGGAAATGCCAGCTCCCTAGGAGCCTGGATAAAGCCCATGGGGGTCAGAGGGAGAACAGAAGGCCCCAGACACCCACCAGCTGAAACGTCCCATTCTCACCGCTCTCCAGGGGCCACCTCCTTTCCTCGTGTGCACACGTACCTGATCAGCCCAGCTCCAGGGAGAGAAGCTTGGGGCTTCCAGGTGTGGTGGGGAGGATAGGGCCGGCATGGGAGAGTTCCCAGCAGGAGTCAGACTAGCTCTCCCAGTGTGCCTCTCTGTCCGTCCCCCAGCGGTCCCCAGGTTCTGAGGAAGGTGACAGCCACGCCCCAGAGTCCCACACACTCCTCCACTCCCACAGCTTTGCCCCAACCCCTCAAACAAGCTCCTCAGGCTCTGGGTGGCGTGCTCTGCCAGGGCCAGCCAGCCAATTCCAAGTGAGCCTAAGAATCCAGCCCAGCAGTGCCCGGGCACCTCCACCCACGGCCTTCCTGGGACTAAGGTGACCCTGGGGACCCCCAGCCCATACCCTGCCCTTGACGGATTCTGGCTTTCTCCTTCCACAGGTCCCCCATGGTTTACTCTATTGGGTCCCACTTTGAGCCCTGGACCTGTAGTCGCATGCCCCTCAACCAAGTCTGGCTGGTACAAGTTCTCAGCTCTGTGAGGTTAGCTCTGCAAGAAGTTGCCCAAACCAGGACCCCTGAATCACTGCTGTGGGCCCACAGCTGCAGCACTAAGCCCCACATGACTTCTGTGGCTCCCTCTGTGTCCTGGTTCTCTGAACAATGTCGCTGCATATAACCTTTAAAGACAGGGCTTTGGAGAGGGGCTCAGACACCCTCCAATCCCCATTGCCAATACTCCAGACCCTCTGACTTCTGCTAGCCCAGCTCTCATAGTCCCAGGTCCTCTCCCTGCTACCTCATCCCACAGCTCCCAGCTCAGAGCAAGGAGCTACCCCCTCAGCCTGGGGCTCCCTTCTACTCCCCACTCCGCACACACACCAACCAAGTGCTGCCCCAACCCATCATCCCTGGGTGCCAAGGTGAAGGAAGCTGCCCCACTCAGCCTCGGAAAGGAAGTGAATGCCACACCCTGCCCCCCAGATTTCCCTCATGGGGGGCAGGGGAAGAGGGGGGGAATGAAAGCAGAATCTACTCCCTGAATTTAGACCCATTACAGGTGAGGAGGCCCTAAAATGCCTTCCAAGGCATCTTCAATCTCTCCCTCCTTTCCCCGAAATCCCTCACCGTCACCTGTCACCGCAGCCCTCCAATGCGTCACTGTGTCCCACAGAATCAACCCAGTCCCTATCATGTGCTAGGCTGTGCACAGGGCATGGGATCCCTGCAGTCAGAGGCTGGATTCTAATAAACTGTTTCAAAACCAATTATTGGCAGCCCAGCGCTGTGCTGAGGACCCAGAGGTAAATATCTGGGTCCCTTTTCCTCCCGAAAGTCCAGGTCATTCTCTAAGGACCTCACTGCCATGGGAGGATCCCACTTTGCCTTTCCACAAATCCACTCCACAGAGCAGGGCACCCAGCGGCAGGCTCCCTGGGGGCACCTCACCTCCTCCTCTGTGGCAGCCACGCCCTGTGAAAGGCACACACACAAGGCACACAATTCTCCGTGGCCACAACGTGCAGAGGCGCCAGAGCTGTCCCCACGTGGTGCTGGGGCCCAGCTAGTGCCGTGAGATGCCCCATCTGCCCATTCAGCTCCCCTCCCACGCATGGGGCACAGTCAGCCCTGCTCAGACCCCACGTGTCCCTCGTGGCCAGAGATGCCAAAGGGCTGCGCCCCCGCCTCCCAAGGCCCTGGCACTGCAGGGGGCGCCGAGCCCGCCAGCGGAGGGCCGGCCCTCGCACACTGCACACCCTCTCCCTGCGTGGGAAAGCCTTACATAACACAGTTCTCTGAACACACCCTAAGCCCAGTGCCTTTCCAACTCCACGGCAGGACCTCGCCCCCCAGCCGCCTCTCCAGGAGCGCGTCTCTGGAGAGGAGGGCTCCAGCCAGGGAGGGCAGCTGAGCCCTCCTCCCACGCCAGCCGGGCTCCTGCCCCCGCCTCCCTAACCAGCCCCTTCGCCCCCCTCCCCTTTGCCCCTCACCACTCCTCCCCGAGTTCTGGTTTGAATTAGTCACCGGCTCCAACCACCACATTCCTCAGGCTGCTGGCGCCGAGCCAGGCGCTGGGGCGGGGGCCGTCCCACCCGGCCGGGTTCGGGAGTGGGGCTGGGGAGAGAGCGCCGCCTCGGAAGGGAAGGGGCGGTCCCGAGGGCTATGCCGCGGCACAGCCCCCCTCCCCGCCCACCCCAGTGCAGGCATCTCCCCAATTATGTCCCCCACCCCCACTCCCATCCGTCCCGCTGCCGGGCGAGCTGCAAACTCCTAGGCTCAGCGACCCCAGCGGAAGAAGGGAGTTTTCTGGAGCTGGGAACACAGAGGGGCAAGGCTAGGGCGGGGCAGCTGGAGGGAGGCTGAGGGGCCGCCCGGGGCAAGAAAAGGAGAGGCCGGTGGTGCAGAGCTGGGTGGGGCCGGGAGGACCCGGGACGCGAAGTCAGGGGCGGAGGTGTGGGGCGCGGGGAGGGACGGCGGAGGGGGTGCGCGGCGCGGGGGCGCGGGGGCGCCGGGCGGGGCCGAGGGGCCGCGCCGCGATCTCGGAAACTTCTCCAGTAAACATGGAATAGGAACGAAGCAGCGCGCTCAGCCACCGCCCCACGGAGAAAGAGGGGGTGGGACAGGGGCCGCCAGGCCAAGAACGGGCGCCCGGCCGTGCAGCAGGGACCACAGTCGCCCTCGAGAGAAAGACAGACTGGAGCAAAGCGCGCCTCGGAGCGATTTTCCAACTTTGCCCAACTTGCGCCCCTACCAGCGCCCCAACTCCGGAGGCAGAGCTCGGCTCCCAGGACGCGACGCGTCGCCTCCCCGTGCGGCCCGGGGCTGCCCACCTTGCGCCGAACTGAATCTTCCCAGTGACACCCGCCCAAGGCGCCTCGTCCAAGCCCTGCCAACCCACCTCCCCGCTCGCGCGTTCCCGGAGTCCCGTTCCCCGATTGCGCCGAGGTGCGCCCGGCGCCCCTACCTGCGCGCTCAGCCCCAGGGCACAGCCATAGCCAGCGCAGGGCCCGAGGTCGCGGTGCTGCGGCTGCTGCGGGCGGCGAGCCCCGGTCGGGGCGGGTCCGGCAGGGCGGGCGGTGCAGTCCCCGCGGCGGAGCTGCTCCGAGTGGCCTGGCCCCCGTGCGCGGAGGCGGCTCTTGTAACTCCGGCTGGGGCGGGCGGGCGGGTCTGCCCTGAGCGG
>NW_006789022.1:3453723-3484396 GCF_000442215.2 Lipotes vexillifer | reverse complement strand
GGTCTGCCCTGAGCGGTGGGGAGAGGGCGGGGCCGGGCGAGGCCGAAGCGGGGCTGGGACTGGTGAGCGGGGCCAACCCTGGAGACACCAGGGAACGCGCTGCTGGGAGGGCACTGGGGGCTGCGGGGACCCGGGGGCGCCGCACGTCCGAGGTGCTGCCTTCCCCTCCCCCCATCCACTGCCCCCCGTCCTGGCCCGGGCCTGGATCTACCCCCAAAGGATGCGCTATGTGGCTTCTTCGGCTAGAAACTCCTCGAAGCTCCCTGAGGTTCATCCTCACAGCTAGAACTGCGAATCAGCCCACTTTTCAGGAAGGACCAAGGGGTTCAGGCTGCGGCTGGGGGGCTTGGGTGATTCAGCCGCGACCGCCAGCCTGACGCGGACCTTTGAGTTTTCTCTCAACACGGGCAGCTACCCTTCAAATCCTCGGCCTCAGGCTCCTCACTCGGTTCCCAGGCTCCACGCAGCCGCGCGCATTTCTTACCTTCCCTCTTTCTGGGGGACCCTCCCCCCACAGAACCGGCCTGGAGACGCTCGCCCCACCAGCTGGAGTCAGGGTCACCAGTGGCCCCCGTGCCACCATGCTGCTCCGGCCGCTGCAGCGACACGGGAGTCAGGCCTGCAACCCTTGGAGGAGCAGAGCCCGCTGTCTACCTCCCTGCCCCCCGCTTTTCGCTTCCTACCTATTTCTTCTCCGACCCCCTCCCTCCACCGCCCCACTGGCCGGACGCAGTTTCCAAATTTAAGCCATTTCCCACAGGCACTCCTAACTACACGGAGATTTTATTAAACGCTTAATGACGGGGTGCAGGGGCCTTCTGGCTACACCCTCATTCGCTTCTACCCCGTGAGTTCTCTTACCCTTCTTCCTGGATGGCCACCCACTACCCACACGAAGCCAGTTTTCCTTCCTTCTGGAATGCTGCGTGCAGAAGGGAGACCCCAGGCTGGGGACCCGAGAAGACCTGGCCCCGGCAGGGAGCGCCCTCCTCGCTGTATGATCATGAGTGGGCTGGGGCTGAGACCAGCGGCCCTGTCCTCCGAAATGGCAAGCATGTTTACAGGCTAAAAATACCCAGCAGCCAACTCTGCTGCCAGCCCTGGGGGCTGTGTCCCAGGTCCAGTTACCAGCACAGGGTACAGGCATGGGGGAGGGAAGAGACAGCCGAAGGAGCCACAGACAGGCAGACACTCAGATAATGGACACAGAAAGGTGGAGACACATGTGTAGACATTCAGACAAGCATAGACATGCAAAGACACATAGTCAAAGCACAGACTTGGGCACCAGCATTCTCTCATTCTCCCTCCCTCTCTCTCTCTCTCTCTCTCTCTCTCTCTCTCTCTCTCTCTCACACACACACACACACACACACACACATACACACAGTGACTCAAACCCGCAGCAGTCGGTTCCACCACCCATATCACAAGCACACAATCAGAAACCCAGACTTTCTGAAGAATCACCTCCACCTCCACTGTGGTCTGCACCCCTTTCCCAGCACCTACTTTATTTAAAGAAAAAAATCTAAACTTTTCAACTTTGGGATGCTTTAAAAAATAAAAATAGAGACCAAGAGCTAATTATTTCCTATACCAATGGCTTTTTAAATTTTATCTCATTTTAAATAACATTTCCTCAGTTTTTAAATATGAACCAAGAATACAGACAAAGTGGCCTGTGATCCTACAAGTCGGATAATCCTTGTTGCTGTTTCTGAAACAAAATCAATACCTCCATAGGGTGAAGAATGTCAGTACAGAAAAGTAGAACAATAAAAAGTAGACATCTCGGGCTTCCCTGGTGGCACAGTGGTTGAGAGTCTGCCTGCCGATGCAGGGGACACGGGTTCGTGCCCCGGTCCGGGAAGATCCCACATGCCGCGGAGCGGCTGGGCCCTTGAGCCATGGCCACTGAGCCTGTGCGTCCGGAGCCTGTGCTCCGCAATGGGAGAGGCCACAACAGTGAGAGGCCCGCGTACCGCAAAAAAAAAAAGTAGACATCTCCCCCCCTGCCCCCGCCACCCAGTCCCTCTCCCCAAAAGTAATCACTGTTAACAGTTTACCAGAGGATTTTAACTTTACGAAATGAATCATTTGGTTCCTTGAAAGTACAAGGGTTTCCAGTGCATATCAAGACAGGAGCTGATTTACAGGTAGGTTTTTCAGAAAGATAGCTCTGAAAAGATGGCAATGGGAGTTGGGAGGGGGTGGCTGGAGCAGGAAAGGAAGAGTGGGGAACGGTGTGGATATTGTCCCCTCACCTCAGCTTGGGCGCCATCAGCCCCCCGGGAGTGAAAGAGCGGAGGCTAGTGTCCTGGGCTCAGAGCCAACTTATCTGCTCCATTGTTTGTTCTGGCCACCCTCTTGGTCAACAAAGAAAAAGGCAGGAGAGGATGGTCTGGGGAGCAGCCGCAGAGCAGGGATTACTGTCCAGGTACCTCATTCAGGGGTAGGAGGGTCAGGATACCTGCTGGGAGGTGGTCCTGGGGACTGGCTCCTGCCCCATTCTAGGCTAGGAGGGTAGATAAGGGGCAACCTAGACCGTGCCCCCTAAAAAGCCATGATCGTGCCTGCCAGACCAAAGCTGGGGTTTCTTAGGGTCAGCCTCCTCAGCCCAGGCGAAGGGAATATTTTCAACTGTTGGCAATGGTGCAACTGGAGACACACGCTTTTAGAAATTTCTGCCGACCCTGTTCCTTCCTCCCAGTGCTGTAGCCCCCAGCTTTCGCTCCCCAAAGCTACCTCAGTGGGGATTGTGCCTGACACTGCTGCAGGCACTTGACGTGTCAGCTCAGCTCGTTTAATCCCCACATGCAGGAAGGAAAGGGTCTCAGAGAGGGGCAGTGATTTACCTAAAATCACACAACCCTCAGAAACAGGAGTCAAAGCTCCCACCAGCATCTAAGCTCCACGAGGGCAGGAATTCTTTGTTCTCTACTGTATACTCCATGCCTAGAGCAGTGGCTGGCACCAAGCAATCACTCCAGAACACTTGGTTAGATGAGTGAATGAATGAATGAACTACAGGTATAAATGGCCCCAAAGCCCTTGTTCTTTATACAACAGCATCCTGTGCCCCATGATTCCCATGAGGGGAAGTCAGCTTCCCCTTGCTCTCAGCCTCAGGGAGCACTTCCCCCACATGTAGGTCTTTCATGCAGCTGCACAAACATTCACTGCGTCCAGCACTGGGTCAGGGGCCGCTGGGGGGGGTGGTGCTGGTGGTGCTTGTGCAGGTAATGGAGTACTTGGCAAGATGGAATCCCTGCCCTCAAGGCGCTCAGTCCAGAAGGATCTATCCTCTGATGCCACCTTACCTTGTACTCTGAGTCCTATGCTTTAGAAAAACTGGACATTATCTTTTCTTACAGATCTTTTACACCCCTACCTTACTTCCCCCCCACACAGACACACTATTTTTTAGTTATGAGTCCCCTCAGTTGGCTCCAACATCTCAAAGAAAACCTTTGCTTCAGACTTCCCTGTCAAAATAAGGGCTACCCAAGGGATCTGAGAGGACGTGAGCCCTCCCCTGCCACTACACCATCCTTCAGAAGCATCCCACACCAGTCCTCCAGACTCACTGGAAAAGCTAGGTAAGCTCTAGGACTCCTCATCACTGGGATACCCTAGCTTCCCCAGAAGTGTCACGCCCTCCCTGGGGGTTCCCTGATATGTATGTAGTATGTGTGTGATGAACCCTGGGCTCCTTTGTTGCCAGGCAACGTGCCTCTGTTTTGTTCTTATTATGCCTGTTTCCACAGCAACCACAAAGGGGAGCTCCGTGGGCAGGCACCATGCCAGGGGATTCCCCTTCCCCTCCCTTTTCTCCACAGTCCCCTTCTCTGAAATCAGTGTGTTATGAGGAAGAAAAGAAGCCAACTGCTCAAAGAGTCATCATGGCTTTTAAACTCTGATCCCAGAAAGGAAGCGAAGTGTGCAGTCTGCTTGCAGTCTCTTTGAAAGCAGACTTTTTCCCCGGATGAGGGCCCTTTGGCATGTCAGCCTTAGAAGCACAGAAATTACTGTTACCCCTTCTTCGAGCCATCTGGGATCTCCCAGACCCCACCTCTACCCCATACCCACACCAGCCCAGAGATGAGCATCCCTGCCAAGCACCAGGTCCTTCTCCATTCACTTTCATTGATTCTAATCTATCATCTTCCCTAGTGGAACAGCAAAATTATTGGGTGATTCTGGGACCCAAACATTATTTTCTAAGCAATTCTCAAACCCCAAACTCCTAACCCAAACCCAAAATAGGAAGCCAAATCAAACCATCCTCCTCCAGCTCAATTCAAATCCCAGCCTGTGTTAAACCTCAGGCTTCAAATAAGGAGTTCCTGAATTACGCAGGTCAGACAGCTAGGATACCGGAAACCCTCCCATTACACTCAGTCCTAACTGAAATCTTCAGGCCCAAGCAGAACCCAAGTTAAAGCTGATTAGAGAACAAGAGATGAGACACAGGGCCCTGAGTAGAGACTCTGGGATGTAAGAAGGCAAAGAAAGGCTGTCCAGGCAAGAGACTGGGAACAGATGTGAGCAAGGAGAGTAGGGCAGGTGGCCACATCAAGACAGCTGCATTCCCAGCGGCAGAGAGAGATGGCCTAGAGGCACCTGAGCTGTGGGTGCCAGGATGCTGGGGGAGCAAAAAGATAATAGGAAATGGAGACCCAAGATTAAGGAAAAGAAGTGGCAAAACAGGACTGAATGAGGCTGTACAGGGAGGGAGAGAGAGAGAAAAAAAAAAGAGCCCAGAGCTGAGCCAGGGACTGGGCGGATGGACTTGTAAACAGGAGCCGAGGGAGGGAGCTGGAATGGACAGAGCAGCCAACGCCCCAGGCAGCTCCCCTCCCCAGCAGGGAGCAGGCAGCAGGGAGGGAGGGGCTGGGGGAGGGGAACACCAGCCTCCTCTCTCCTTTTTTGGGATCTGCCTTTCTGCCGTCCTTTCCAAATTCCTCTGCTTTTCCCCCAGTTCCCCAGGGAAGGGAAGACCAGCCCAGGGTTTCTCTCCCTCCTGTGCCCATACTTCTCAAGTCCAGTTTAAGGAGAATCAGGCTGAGCAGGGAAGGAAGGGCCTAGGCTGCCCAGAGCCTGAGTCACCACATAGTTGAGGTTCCTGTCACTCGAAGTCCCGCCTCTGCTACACCCTGTGCCCTCTGCCCGCCCGGGGGACTTGGATTGCTGGGCCTGACCCTGCCCCAGGACCTGATCCACTTCCATAATCCTTTCCCGGGTCAGGGCTGCCTTACTCGGGCTGCTGGCAGCCTTAGATACAACCCTCTCCTCGCTTCCGAAACTACTGTACTTTGTCCACAGCTTTTTTTTTTTTTTTTTTTAATTTTTTAAATTGTATTTACTTTTTGGCTGCATTGGGTCTTTGTTGCCGCCCGCAGGCTTTCTATAGTTGTGGCGAGCGGGAGCTACTCTGGTGTGGTGTGTGGGCTTCTCTTGTTGTGGAACATGGGCTCTAGGAGCACGGGCTTCAGTAGTTGTGGCACACGGGCTCAGTAGTTGTGGCTCGTGGGCTCAGGAGTTGTGGCTCATGGGCTCTAGAGCGCAGGCTCAGGAGTTGTGGTGCACGGGCTTAGTCGCTTGTGACATGTGGCATCTTCCCAGACCAGGGATCGACCCCGTGTCTCCTGCACTGGCAGGCAGATTCTTAACCACTGCGCCACCAGGGAAGCCCCTGCCCATAGCTTTTGAGGGACGCGTCCTCCTGCTCTTCTTAGGAGCAAAAGTGACTCGGTGAGCGGCTGCAAGAACTGTGGAAAGAGAAGCATGCACCCTTGATGAGTCACTTGCCCTCTCTGGGCTCCAGTTTTCTCTTGGGTAAAAGAAAGGGACTACTTGCTGTGGTCTCCCCGAGGTACATTCTGTAAGACTGAGTCAAAGAGATGGAAAGTTGCTATTGAAGGCAGCGGGATAAAAGGGGCGTGTTTGCTAACCCATGTCCTAACAGTAGGAGTGGATGGGGTACAGGCACAGGAACCGCCACTATAGGGCAGCCAACACTCTAGGCAACTGGGTGACTCAGGTCCTGAATACAGGCCAATGGGCAGGAAAGCACCCCGTGGCTCTCCTGTGAATCAGGGGAAATGCAGATCTCCCTGGAGAATGACTGGCCAGGGTCCCGCTATAACCAACTCTCCCTTACACCTAGAAAGCTTCCGATCCCAGTGTGGGCCCCAGGTCTTTCGATGAGCACCCTAACCTCCCTGGTCTAGCTTCCACTCCTCCTGCCTGGCCTTGGCAACCCCTCTGCCCTCAACTCCGTAGCCCTCCCTACCCTCCCATGGCTCCCCTGCCCTGCCGTGTCCCCTCGTTTACCCCTTGGCTCTGCCCATCCTCACTATCCACCCCCATCCAGGCAGAGCCAGCGAAATGATTGCAAAAGGGCTGAGCCAGCGGGAGAGGCCCTCACATGACAGCTGTTCCTGCTGCGGAGGGGAGGGGGCAGCTGGAAGTAGAGGGAGGCACATTCCATGGGAGATCTGATCAGAAATAGCCCCAAACCCTTAACGACCATCCAGCTCCGGCTCAGCGCAAGCCCTGCCCATCCATCGTGTAAAACAAAGTAAGGTCAACAGGATTCCCTTTGGAAACCTGAGGAAATCAGCAAAACAAAAGGGGGCGGCTACACGAGGGGAGAGGGCTACAAGAATGAAAAAAATCCAGGAACATGTAGAGATCCAGGGTCACCAAGGACACCTTTGCCACTGAACCAGCCCCACCTGCCCAAGGCATTCTCTCTCTTACAAGAGATTCATATGAATACAGGGCTACTCCCCAGCAACCTCCATTACCCCCACTCCACCCACCCCTTGCATGCTAAGGCACTGGGACACCCCAGTCATTCCACTGGAGTAAAACAACAGCCTTCTCTGGGAGCCATGCCAGCCTGATTAGAGCAAACAGACAAGAGCAGGTGGCATAGTTTCTCTAACCTTCCTGGAGCACCAATATTTTAGCTCCATGGCATTAGGGGAAGAATAAATAAGGTGGGTGCCCCAGAATTACATTCAAACATACAGAGAGGGGACTTCCCTGCTGGTACAGTGGTTAAGAATCCGCCTGCCAATGCAGGGGACACGGGTTCCAGCCCTGGTCCGGGAAGATTCCACATGCCGCGGAGCAACGAAGCCCGTGCGCCACAACTCCTGAGCCCATGAGCCACAGCTACTGAAGCCCACGCACCTAGAGCCTGTGCTTCGCAACAAGAGAAGCCACCGCAATGAGAGGCACGCGCACCGCAACAAAGAGTAGCCCCCCTTGCCGCAACTAGAGTAAGCCTGCGCACAGCAGCGAAGACCCAACGCAGCCAAAAATAAAGAAAATAAATTTATTTTAAAAACCTAAAAACCAAAAAACATAGAGGACCAAAGCAAGTTGGGGAAGTTAGTGTCCTGCAGGTACCACTGATGGGGTGAGCCGGGGAAGCCACAGTCACCCAGGAACACCCATCTGATGTGTGGAGGGAAAGTTCGGGTTCTGAGGACATGCCATGAAAGGTTGCCATGAAAACCCCGGTATTAATTTCAGAAATGACTGGGTGGAGTCTTCAAAGCACTTCACTCCTCTCCCTTCAACATTCTAGACCCTTCCCCCGCCCTTCAAAAGGGGAAGTGGCACATTTGGGGCATGTGGGCAGCTGGTGGGATGGATGGGTCTGACCCAGTGTGAGCAGCAGAGATCCAGCTCCAACCAGGACATGAAGAAAAGACAACCTAGATCTTTCTTGGAAGAACTTTAAAGGCGTTTGACTTTTTAATAAGTGACTTAAGCAGAAACGCCAACAAAGCTAAAATAAACAGCCGCTTATAACCAGTTCATAACTGGTTTATCTACGAGCTAAACCAAGTCTCGGCCTCCCATTCACACTCCAGCCACTGTAAAGATTGTATCTGCAGTCAAACGCACGTCTGAGCCTCGGCCCCCCTCTCCAGTTTCTCACACTCCCTTTCTGGAGGCTCTGAGATTTTGCTCCGTAAGTGGGTGAAATAGCCTCCTCCTTCCCCCATCCTATCCCATTTCTCCAAGATCCTGCCCTGTCCTCAGCTCTCCACCCACTCGCAGCAGCCCCTTCCCTTTCCGCCCCGCGACCCCAGCCCCTGCCGGCCTGAGCAGCACCGTGGGCGCGGGGACGCCAGCTGCACGGTGAGCCTCCCCGGAACATCTGGAAAACGACCCCACCACGGGAGACGTCCCCACGGCGCAGGCTCACTGGCTGTGGCTAGCGAGCCGGGCGGGCCCGAGAGCGCCCCCACCCCGCACTGGGAGGAGCGGGGGGCGGGGCCCTAGCGAGCAGCGCGGAGGGCGGGTTGGGCGCCCCAGTCGGATCCTGGAGAGATCCCGAGTCCTCAGGCGGTGCGGTGGTGACTCAGGGCTCCCCGGGGCAGGGCGGGGACCGACCCAACTACAGCTGTACTCCCTTTCCCCGCCCCACATCTGCCCTAGAATCTCCTGATGTTAATCTCTTTCTTGCCCACCCCGGCAGGGTAGAGGCCCGCCCCCCACCCTTTGGAGGCCAAGAGCAAACCTTCCTGAGGCCACAACCCCCTCTCCTCTGGGCCTCCAACCCCACCTCCTGCTTATGGGTCCTGGCCCTCCCCCAAGCGCAGGCTTGGCCTCAACCAACCTGGCCACACTCCTCGGCACCAAACCGCCAGAGCTAGAGGCACAAGAAGCAGGACGTGTGGATGAGTCACTCTTCCTGCAATCTCAGAGGGAGGCTAGGAGGCGGTCCAGCCCCGCCCCCAGGCCAGAACCGCCCCCCCCCGAGGGAGGCTAGGAGGCAGTCCAGCCCCCACAGGCCAGAATCGCCCCCCCCATGCACGTGGGCTGCCAGGCCCGCCGCTGCCCAAGCCGCCCCCTTTTCCTCTCTCCTGCCTCCATCTTCAGGTCCTGGGAAGATTAAGGATACCAGGAAGGTCGTGAAAATTACACAAGCCAAGGAGCAGAGGGTGTGGAGGGAACTGGAACCCAGGAGGGGAGTCTGACCGGTTCTGTGAGGCCCAGGCAACCAGCTCAGGGCACACCCTGGCCAGCACCTAGCACTTCTAGCATCTATCCCAGAGGAGCCCAGAATGCTCAGAAGCAAGACAGGTGGCAAGTCTGGAACCAACTCACAACTACCAAGGTGCAAATTCTGAGCAAGAATCAACCCGTCCTCACCCAACTGGATTCCAAACCACCACTCTCCCCTGCCCATTTGTTCTGAGAACCCCAACTGCAGTTAAGGTACCAGCAAGATTACAGTCCTACTCCCTCAAAAGCTAGCAGCCCCCACCTGTACTGGGAAAGATCACCTTCTTCCCCTCCCAAACCAAGACCCCCTGCCCTTGCTTTGTGCTTGAACTTAAGGGATGGGAAAAAATAACCACTCAGAAAACCACAACCTGGAGACCAAAGCCTCAAAATGTGAATCAAACCAGGTTTCCAACTTCACCTGAGCTGTTAAATTTACAGAGAGATCCTTAATGCTCTTCAGAAGACATAGAAAAGACGATCAGAGTAGGGGCAAGTTATCTCTGAAAAGGGTATAACAAAAAATTAAGCTCAAAGGAGAAAAAATAGCAACCACTGGTCTGAGCAGGGTTGTTAAAAAGACATTTATGACTGCTCTACATTGCAGGAAGCGCTAGGGCGTGTTTAGGGTACAGGCTCCAGGGACACCCACTGGGTTCAAAATCATGTCTCCACCACCTAAGATGTGTGATCACAGGCAAGTTGCTTAAATCTCTGAACCCCACTTCCTCGTTAGAAAGTAGGGATACCCCAGAGATGATCCGCAGCCAGGTTAGGGGCCACAGGCCAGTATCTGTTCCAAGGAGTCTCTTCTCGCTGTTTGTCTGAAGTGTTGAAACTATGACTCTTGGGATACGGCTGCTGCCCCAGCTCACAGGGTGGTTGCGGGAAGCAGTGTTAAGTCGCTCTGCATGCTGTGCTCTCACCCCATCGGCAGGTATTCTCCCCCTTCACGCGGGAAGGTCTGGAGTTAGGTAGTTGCAAAAGCCCCGTGTCACCACCTCCTAACTACATCCAATCTCTCCCAGCTAGGCTAGAAGATGGTCATCACAGGAGAGGCAAGGCAAAGAAAAAAAAAAAAAAAAAAAAAAAAAAAAAAAAAAAAAAATCAAAACTGAGGAGAGGCCTCTCTTTCTGCTCTTCTGAAGACTTCTCTCCTACACAGGGAGGTCCTGCAGGTATAGACAACACCCTGCTTCAACATATCTACTCCCCTTTGAAGAAGCCATCACCCACAAAGGAGGCAGGGCAGGAGAGGGTTCAATGTTCAGTTTCCTTTAATGACCCCCATTCTCCCTGAAGGGCAGGTGCGGGCAGCTAGGCGGTGGCAGGAGATGTTCACTTGAAGATCTTGCCCTGATTGAAGGCTTTGCCCACATGCTGGAAGGCCCCATCCCAGGAAAAGTATTCTCGAACCAGCGTCTGGGTCTCCTCGCTGCTGGGATCCAGTTTCCGCCATGTGTATGACTCATAGTCCACCTGCCAATCTGGACTCAGCTGGGGAGGAAAAGCCAGGTAGAAGCATGTGGTCAGGCTATTGGCCGCTGCCCCACACCTGCTATTTCCAGCTCAGACACCCGTCATCAGACCCCAGGACTCCTGCGAACATGACAGCTCCTTCATGGACACATTCCTTAAACTCTCTGGAATGCCCACCGCTCAGGAATACGAGTGCACTTCCCAAATCCTAGACCCGCCCTAAAGAGACAAGACCCCTCCCCTGCACCTTCCTCACCGGAAAGGCAAGCTCCTGGCCTCGGAAGACCCAGACTCCAGAAATGGAGCTGCTATTGTTGGTTCCAAACAGAATGACACTGGCAAAGGCATTCTTCCTCAGTTTGTCCAGCCGCTGGAACATTCCTGAAGGGCAAGGAAGAACATTCAGCCTTTGAAATCATGTCACCCACTACCCTGTCTCCTCCCTTCCTCTTCCCAGAGCTACCCTCTGCTCACCAGTGATGAGGTTGCAGCTCATGAAGGTCTGGGTGAGCTCTTCAGGGAAGCGGTACTCGGAGTACCACAGGGACCAGCCATCTTTATCAAAGTGCTCCCAAAAGTACGGCAGCGCCACGGAGAGTGTGTCCTCGTTGGAGTACTTGCGCTTAAACTCATCCAACACAAAGGTACTGAATGAAGGAAAAAAAGCAAGGAGATCAAGGTGGAGAAGGTCCTACTGCGGCAACGCTGCCGTGCTAAGAGAAGCTACGGGCATTTCCACTCAAATGTACTGCTTTAAAGGTAGGATCACTGGATTGGCAGATGTGTATCACCTTCCAAGGGAGGAGAGCTGGGGGCACCCAGGGCATTCCCGTATCCCCCACCCCCAGCCTAAATATGCTTGGCACGTGGAGGGTGGGGCCCAGGATCTGCCCGAAGAAAGGCATGGCGAGCTGCTGCCCCCTGGTGGAGACTCACAGCGAGAGGACTCCTTGTTGTTGTTGTTTTTCCTGGCCGGCCCCTCCCCGGGCTCTTATCCAAGAGTCACGCTCAGTTCCTGACTCACCCAAGTCGCTGCCCCCACCCCTCCCCATCACACAGGACTCTTCAGGTTACACACACTATAATATGACGGCAATGTAAGTGAATGTTTGCAAAGGGCCTCCACCCCAAATCCTACACCCGTGTCCTTTAGTTACTCTGCTCAGAAACAAGTTCAGGTGAACTTTGAAGCAATCTGGCACACCGAGCCAAGGATGCCAGCTTCAGAATAGGAGAGGTGCCTCCCCCCATGGTAGGGCTTCTGTTTTTTTTTTTTTCTTTCCTTCCAATTATAAAAACACATACTGACTGAAGAAAATCACTCACTATGCCAGCAAACAAGAGAACTAATATTTTAATGTATTTCCCACTAGCAATTTTCCAAAGATGATGCATGTAATTCTGTGCCTTACACAATTTGCTCACTTAATACTGCCCGGCTATCAAGAATGTCTTGCAGATGTTTTAATGGCTAAATAATCTTCTGCATGAATGTGCCATAAATCTATTAAACCCCCTTATACTGAATGTTTAATTGGTTCAATTATTCATTAGTATATAACTAATGTCAACAAACCCTAGAGTCAGAGAATGTTACCATCCCTCCTTTTACCAATAAGGTTAAGTGGTGTGACTTGCTCACTGCTGCAATGTAGCAAAGCAGAGAATCTGTCCTTTAACCCGAGGTCCCAGGTTCCTTCCCAAATGCACATCAGAGACCATATCTGAGGTGCTTTACTTCCTCAACCACCCAAAAAGTAGGGCTGGGGGAGACTTCTCTGATGGTCCAGTGGTTAAGACCTCACCTTCCAATGAAGGGGGTGTGGGTTCGATCCCTGGTTGGGGAGCTAAGATCCCACATACCTCAGGGCCAAAAAACCAAAACATAAAACAGCAATATTGTAACAAATTCAGTAAAAAAAAAAAAAAAAAAAGTAGGGCCAGGGAGTTTTTCTTCACTCTCTCCTGAGCTGTTTGAACTTTATTATTTATGACCATGTGTCCATTTTTCTCCCCAAACTGACCACAGTTGGAAGACTGGGATTGATATATGTATAAAATGGATAACTTATAAGAACCTGCTGTATAAAAAAATAAATAAAATTAAAAAAAAAAATGACCACAGGGTTAGGGTAGCTGGAAGGTATTAAAAGGACTAAAATTAACTCTGGACAAATGAGTCTTGCCTTTGAAGACACCACCTTCGAGTCATTAAGAATCCTGGGGAAAATCATCTTGGCAGCCCAGGAGTACACCATGGTAATGTAACAAATAAGTACTAATAAGCACTCCCAAATGATACAAAAAAAAAAAAAAAGTGCTGGGGCTTCCCTGGTGGCGCAGTGGTTAAAAATCCACCTGTCGGTGAACTTCTGTAGTGTTGGAAATGTTTTAAAATTTCATTTTTGTGGTTACACAGATCTATAAATTTAGTTAAAGGCATTGACCTATATACTTATAATGTCTGAATTTTATTTTATTTTATTTTTTTTCCTTTGCGGTACACGGGCCTCTCACTGTTGTGGCCTCTCCCGTTGCGGAGCACAGGCTCCGGACGCGCAGGCTCAGCGGCCATGGCTCACGGGCCCAGCCGCTCCGCGGCATGCGGGATCTTCCCGGGCCGGGGCACGAACCTGTGTCCCCCGCATCGGCAGGCGGACTCTCAACCACTGCGCCACCAGGGAAGCCTTAACGACTGAATTTTATATGGAAAATTATACTTCATAATGGAAATTATACTTCAATAAAACTGTTTAAAAAAAAAAAAAAGAATCCACGTGCCAACGCAGGGGTCACAGGTTCAAGCCCTGGTCCGGGAAGATACCACATGCCGCGGAGCAACTAAGCCAGTGAGTCACAACTACTGAGCCCGCGTGCCACAACTACTGAAGCCCACGCGCCTAGAGCCTGCGCTCCGCAACAAGAGAAGCCACCGCGATGAGAAGCCCGCGCACCGCAACGAAGAGTAGCCCCCGCTCGCTGCAACTAGAAAAAGCCCGTGAGCAGCAACAAAGACCCAACACAGCCAAAAAATTTTAAAAATTATTTTTTTAAAAAATGCTAAGTTTATTAAAGATTTTAAGTTTACTGCCTGATTTATTTTCTGCCCAGTGTACAGACCCAATATACGTGAATATCTCTAGCTATTAGCAGTACCTATGTTACAAGGGTGTACATAATTTGGGTTGGTTATCATAGCTTACTTACAGATACCAAAAATCCTGCTCACTCTTGACCTGCCCCAGTGCTAGATTCAAGGTAATCACTTTGGTTCGGAAAGGAATATATCCTTAAAAAGTAGCTGCGTTAGGAGCCTTCTTGTATGAAGTGCCTGGGAGTAAGAGCTCTCAGCTACACCCCAAGTTGCTCCCCAAATGGGGAAGATGGCAACCATCCAGTACTAGGTCGCTTACAACTCCACATACTTCTCATGCCTACCACCAGTGCGTGCTCCTTCATCCCATATGCAAACCACTACAAAATGGGGAGGTCAAACACTGTTGCACCCCAACAAACCAACTAGGGAAAGGATAGATGGCTTGAGGAAAGGCAGAATGGGCAAGAAAAACAGAAAAGCCAACTCAGTGACGTGACCATGGAAAGGGCGTTTCTCACGTTGCTTGAAACTCTAATAAGGTGACCCGGAGCAGTGACCAAAGAAAGACTTGATGGTAAGCAACTGGGCAAGTACTGGCTGGCCCACTTTTTTCACACTAAAAATCCCCCCTTTACTGTATTCTTTCTTCCAGGAACACCTATGGTGACTGAGAAGAGGACACAGACGACCACCCCATATACTTCCTTCTCCTTGCGGGGTTTAACTCCCCGACGCTGGGAAACAATAAACCAGACAGGCACTACGTAGCCATGGTCATCATCCTTTCTCTTAAAGTGAGCAATTTTTATATAGGCTGATGCATCAAAACAGCAAGAAGACAATCAAAGGACACTGACATGGTGTCGGCTGCCTCAGCAAAGTCAGCAAAGCAGAGCAGATGGAGGCTCTCTGCATTTTCTTCCTTCCTGCGCCCCTTAGTGTATTAGTTCCGAGCGTTCTCAATCTCAAATCCTAACGTGCGCACGCAAGACCAATCAATTCACCTCCACACCGGATTCGGAGCCCTGGGCCCATGTGCTTTCTTTGCTAGAAAGGGAGTTCTGATATCCTCAAATACCAGATGCATTAGGAACTTGTTTGCTACTTTCAAAAGTCACCCAACTCTTGACGGTAAAGTCAGGAAGCTGCTTTATTTGCAACTAAAATACATCTTTCAATTTTGTATGGACAACCTAAAATCCTAGGCCCTAGCAGTATGCGGGGGAAGCACAGAGGTGAGCACAGGCCCTCCTGGGCCCCATGCCCCCTACCCTCCACCACCCGTACCTCTTGGCCAGGTGAGCAAAGGGATCCTTGGCCTTCGGCTCAGCAGCCAGCGCCTGCTCACATTCATCCAGCTCCTCCTCGGGAGCAGGGGCAGCTGCCTTCTTCTCCTCTTTCCGCTCGGCCTGGGGCTTCTGCTTCTCTTCCCGAGAAGCTTTCTCTTTCCGTGGGGTGTCCTTTTTAGGCTGGCTCTCTGCAAACTTTTTAGCTGGTGCAAAGGGAAGGACAAAAGTCAATGTCTGGTCTCTTTCCACAACCCTCCCAAGCCAGGCAAAGTAATGGAGGAAAACTGCTGGGTGGGACAGCTAAGGGATCTAGACGCTACACTGCCCGCCACCTCACAGTACATCCTTGGGCAAGAATGCAACCCTCAGCAACAGATACATGTGTATCGTGATTCTACGCATTAACACAGATGAGCGGGAGCGTGCGTGTGTAGAAGACAAGTACCACAAAATCCTAGCTGCTATGAGCGACACCCTACCTTCTGTGGGTCCACATAACCCAGAAGCTAGACAGGACACCAAGGGGTTAAGACTGAGCAAACCAGTCCCCTGACCCTGCCGGCATGCTCCCCTACCTCCTCAGACTTACCATCAAATTGGGCCATTTTCTCACAGAGTTTCACCTCCCCCAAGACCGCCCGGAACTGGGGCTGGTTAATGCAGGTGAGGAACCAGCGGTTTGTATTGGGGAAGGCCTGGCGGAAAGAAGGCTCCAGAACCTGCCAGGATGCAAGAGTGGACATAAACTCAGCGGAGGGAAAAATCCTGACGAGTTTCCAGTCACAGCCCCTTGTTTCTTTCTACACCAAAGCTCCGGCTTCCTTTCAGCCCCCAGAACACCAGCTTTCCCTGGAGGGCTACTGCCCACGTACCTTACTAATCTCTCTCCTGCAGTCCAATCCAATTTAATGGATGCTTGGTCCCACCCTCTATTCACTATGAATCTACCTGGTAGGAATATTTATTTGTGCCTTACTCCTTTTACAAAGCCATTTCATACCTATAATTTCACGTGTCGATAAAACTTAAAAGGCTGGGGACCAACAGAGAACTACGAACTACTCACTTTGCCAAGCAAATAATGAAAACTATCTATATGAACTATGTGATATGTGAGAGAGATATACATGCATCATCAAACTTCAGAAAGTAAATATTCAACAGCAAAAAAGTTTATTTCAGAATAACAGAGTGCTTAAACTTAGCTTCATGAAAAATTCATCTACCGTTTTTTCGGTTTGCCAAGATCAGAGGGAAAATAATCCTGTCAAGGATACATCGCAGTCAGTTCTGTAGTGCTGGTTCTGCAGTACTTGGGTTCAAATCCTACTCCACAACTTCCGGGCTACATTTCTTTCACCCACACAACAAGCAAAGACTCACTAAGGTTGTCCTTGTTATGCCCTGGCACATGCTCTGACACGAAGTAGGTGCTTTTTTCTTTGCTGTTATCACATTACTATTCTGGTCCAGCATTAGTCCAAGAGCTGCTGTTTAGGAACCAGCAATATGCCATCTTCAACCCAATAACCTCAACAGTGATTATTCCTACTTTGGTTTTATAGCTTCCACAGGGGGAAAAAAGAGGACTAAATGAATCCACACACCCTCCCCCAACAACCAGTAAGTACTGAAGCCAAGAACTGATCCTAGTTTTGCCTCCAAAGATCTTGATGCTGAAGCTATCACCTCTACCTCTGTCTTCACAACTAAGCACAACCGGGCAACCTGAGAAACATGGGAACAAACTAAACATATTAGCTGCCAAACAGAAATTAAGGGCAACACAACAGGATCAAACTTCTCAGAAGGAGGGAAAGCAGTCGTGGTGTAAGAAGATAGGGTAGAGGGTCTGTGGAAAAAGAGAACCAGGCACTTTCTTGACATAAGAGAAGCCAGTTTTGGCCTAAGCCATTTTGTGATCTGAACCTAGCTGTAATACTTGTCCTTGAACAGGTCTTTGTAATTAATGATCTTAAGGGAACAAAAGAATGCAGAAACTGGGAATTCCCTGGTGGTCAGGTGGTTAGGACTCCGCGCTTCCACTGCAGGGGGCACGGGTTTGATCCCTAGTCGGGGAACTAAGATCCTGCATGCTGCATGATGTAGCAAAAAAAACAACAACAGGGCTTCCCTGGTGGCGCAGTGGTTGACAGTCCGCCTGCCGATGCAGGGGACACGGGTTCATGCCCCGGTCCGGGAAGATCCCACATGCCGCGGAGCGGCACCCAGTTTTCCGTTAACAGTGGTACTTGATCCTGGAATTCCTAAAGACTAGCTGTTGCCTCAGACTCCCTCACATCAGCAGGATACAGATAACCTGGCAGGCCTGTCACTCTGTTTCTAATCCCCACCTCCCCTCTGTCAACCCAGATTCTTTATCAACTTCACCTGTTTATAAAGCCACAACAGGGTGCAGACAACTGTGATGTCAGCCAGCGTCACACGTTCGCCCACCAGAAAAGTCCTTGTCTTCAAGTGAGCATCCAGCAGCCCCAGAATTCGCCTCACCTCCTCCTTTGCATTCTCTGTGGCCTATTGATTTAAAATGATCAGACTTGGCAGTGGGTACCAACCCTTGTCCCTGCCCTTCTCCCCCAATAAGAGAACTAAGGTAGCTATTCCACTGAGTCCTGGCTCCTTCCAAATGTATCACAAATGAAGCTACCAATGTTAAATTTCTTCATGGCGCAGTCTGGCTTCATTTCCCACTGTATTGATCGTAGGCATATATCTTTGAATTTTAGAAGGAACCTTAGAGGTCATCTGGTCTAAGCACTCCCTTACCATTTGGTACAACCTTTCTAGAGCAGAGGCCTCCCATCTGGCCACTCAGACCTCCCACCTCCACTGGGTCTGTCTGACAAAGAATCCACATACCATCAACAGCCCAGCGCTCCAAACTGAAAGCTCAAAGATTATTTATTACCCACATATTCTTGGCATCACCCTTCCTCAATCTTTTTTATTCCTTGCTCGCTGATACTGAGGAGCTGACGCCACCCCTGCTCTTGGTTTCTCCCCAAGTTCCAAGGCTCACCTGCTTGCTGTGGTGCATGATGCCCAAGGTGGGGAACACCCAGGTACTGGCTGGGGGAACTATGTCGCTATCAGCAAAGCTCACCCACTGCACCACCTGGGCTGCTGCTTCGGGAGTACTTCCCCGCAGCTCCTCGTTGCTCACTGCAGAGGCGGAACATAAAGGTCAGAACTTTGGGGCTGTGTCAAAGCCAGTGCAGGTCCCTGAAAATTCCTCTCCTTGCCCGCTCCAGCTCCCCTCACCCTCTCCTGCACCCCATCACCTCCAGACCTTCCCATTCCCCAGCCACTGCAGATTACCATAGTAAGCAATGGCATTGCTCTCGAACACACAGAATCCGTCGTCACCCTCAAAGGCTGGAACCTGGGGACAAAGCAGTCATAAGTAAATACACAGCAGTTTCTCACTAGTCAAGCCCAGGGACTCAATCGTTTTGAATAAAGTTTTTTTATATAAGGCTGAGAACCCTCGCTGACCGAACTCTTGACACTATCTGAAACTCAAGAACCAAAACTGTATGAGTAACTTACCATCCCCTACAATCTGAACTCACATAAGAGACCCCCAAAATTTAGATATTTGTATATAATCTCAGTCAAATAAGCAAAAGGCAAGAAACCCGAGTCTGATATTTCTGTCTATATTATCCCAAGTATTACAGTACTCCCCCACTGCACTTGATCTCTTCGACATGTAGCATGGTTATTTATCTATCTCTGTAAGCCTCTTAGGGCAAGAATTCTACTCATAGCAAACATTTGATCTATTTGCACTGAAATCAGTCAAAACTGATCCTCTCTCCCACAAATAAAAAGAAGCCTGTGAATTTCATAGGAAATGACTGAATAGCTCTGTACTATTTTTAACAACAAATAAATCACAACTGTTTCAAAATAAAAGTGTTTTTAAGTCTCCGAAACGTGAAAAAAAAAAAAGTAACATGGAAAGCTCCCTTTTAAAGATGGAGGTCACCTTCAGAGTGATGGAATCTCAGTTCTCCTTGGGTTCTCAGGACCAAAGGCCCCTCTCCACTTCCCTACTCACCTTGCCAGCAGGAAATTTACGGAGAAATTCGGGGGTACGGTTGGTTTGGCCAAAATGGAACTGGGGTGGTGCGGATAGCACGCGGACCTGAGCCCCGCTGTACTGAGCGGCAATGAGGGCCTTGAAGGCCCTCCAGTTTTCAGGATATGTGTACAGGGTCTGTGGGGAAAAGGCGGGGAATAAGCCATTAATGACTAGAAGGGTCCCAGTCCTAAGTGTTACCCGGGAACAGCTTCCCCGAGTAATCCCAATCTGTTTCGACTGACTCTTTTACTCCCTTTGCTGAACCAAGTTAGTTCTTCAGTATCTGCAGTCTTGTGTAATCAGAGTCCTCCAAAATACGAGGACAGAACTACACACCAACTGCTAAATAAAGCTTGTTGACAGATGTGACCTTCCGTAAGGACGTCTCTGGAAGCGTTCTCTTCCCCTCAAATACATCTCTAAGAAATGCACAACTTCTAGCTCCCTCAGATTCCATCTGCCGACAAATACACACCCCTCCCTTCCCAGAGCCCTTGTTCATTCATTGATGGTCACTGAGCGCCTGCTTACTCTACTGAGCCGCTCACCCTTCAAAAGCATCACCCTTGTTTCCAAGACACACACACCAACCAAGACATTTCCAAGTCCCCATCCGAACAGCCACGAAGAGACCGAATGGCATCTTCTCTTCCTAAGCCAACTCGGTCTCCCTAAAAAATCTTTCATTCCTTGTCACGCGTACCATCCCTCCGGTCCTGTCCCGCAGTGAGTTCCCAGGGGTTTCCTTCTCTCCTTCTATTAACGTGGCCAGTGGGGTCCAACTGGTCTGACTCCAGCGTCCGGAGGCTCCTCTCGCTGCCAAACCTCCCCGCAGGACGACCCTTAACCGTGGCCCGCCATACGTGCCCACAAAGACCCTCCTCTTCCTCTGTCCCTCCTGTTGCCCCACAAAACGGTCGCAAAAGTTCTGTCAACCTGCCCGGATCCCACGTCTCGAGAAGGCAACGAACCGAACTCCGTTCTCAGGTCCCAGACTGCCAAGATCTGGCATCCCTTTTCTCTTCTACCCCAGACCCTTCCACCTCTTTGGCCTCCCAGAGCGCCAGCCTCAGTTCCCCTCCGGGGCCTGGAAGCCCTACTCTCCAACAGTACGATCTCTAGACCCCGGATCAGTTCCCCACTCGGCTCCAGAAACCCTCTGACGCCGGCTGGACCCACTCCGGCAGAGGATGGCGTCGGATAGGGTGACCTGGATTGCCAGAGCCGGCAAACTTACCCCAGCCGCCATGGTGATTCCGCAGAGAAAGGGGGTGGGGCCCTCCGCGCTGCCGCAAAGTAAGCCTTCAGGAAGAGAACGGTGGGGGTGGGGGGGAGGGGAGAGCCGTGGAGAAACAGCAGCCGGAAAGCGAGGACGGCATAGAAGGCTTACGCACGACAGTTCGGTATCCCGCGGCAGCTGAAAGGAAACAGGAAGTGGGGCCTGGGGCCTGCGCGGAAAAAGCTCGCTCCTGCGCGGTGAGGGAGGGCCAATCCGAGTCCCGACATGGAGGTAGAAGGCGCGGAGGGTGGGGAGACTGTGAGAGCTAGCTGGAAAGCCGCCCCTCTGCAGCTACGTGGCAGAGCTGCCAGCCCGGCATCGCGCCGGGCCCCAGAGGCGTTTCCCTCCGCCGGTGATTTGATGGAGGTCCTGCCAGACCCCCGAACATCGTGGTTGTGTGACACTCTTAGGAGCGGAAGCAACTGCGTGGAGGTCGCGGGGTGCCACGTTCCTTTTGTCCCGGCTCTTTCTCGAGGAGAGCTTGTACATCTAACCCGAGCCCAAGTCCGGAGCCCTCTGTAAAAGTGAGGTTTTTTGCCATTAAACGACCTTGCAGCTCAAGGATGCTGTTACTGCTTAGAAGAGGAGCTAGTCCTCGGGCCTGCAACAAGGGAGGGGCTGAGGGAGAACCCAGCCACGTCCTGTCACCCCGGAAGGGCTGACAGTTCAATGGATGGGTCGCCCTTTCCCCACGCTCAGGTCTGAACCCAATTTAAGAACAGGAGGAATTCTATTAAGTGAGAGAATGAAGAACCCTGAATCCAAATTTCACGCCCTGTCACCATTCACAACTCTGGGCAGTAAGGTAAATGTCGAAGCAAACTTGGTACTTCTGAGGTGCTGCTGAAGCCACCCACCCAGCACTCCATCTTTCCAGAACTCTACTGAGTGGGTCCAGGTGCCAGACACACATTCCTCCTGGGATCTGAAGGAAACATACTGAGAGACCTATTTTAGGGTGGCGAGAGTGGGTACCTGTGAGAGGCTGTATTAAGCACTGGGGAGAAAGAGGATTATTACCAGGTGGAAATTAGCGGAAACTAGCGTTTATTAAACTAGCAGCTTTATTGCCCTTTAGGGTCCCCATCTTCACTTGAGCAGGTTTCGAAGTGCGTGAGGGAGGAAAACCTGTAAGAAATGATGGAGATCAGGGAACAGGCCTTGAGAATCCCGGAGTGGGGTCACAGTGAGAGTCTGGTCAGCCTGGGAGACAGACACCACGAAGGTCAGGAGTGGCTCAGCCCCTGGCGTCTGTTCAGTACCGCTCAGGCCTCGCAGCTGCTGGGTGACCCGAGCCTCAGTTGCCAGCCACTCTGCTCCTGTGCCAGCACCAGCTCCTCCTCCTTCCTTGATTTGCTGCTGCAAGCGTCTTCGGGCACGCCGCCGCCCCTGCCACACTCGGTGGCACAAGGCACAGCGCCAGCCCACTGAGGAGAGCAACGCCCCCTTCCCTGCCTCGGCCTGAGACCCTTCTCGGGCTGCCTCAGGTCCTCTGGGCCCCTGCTCAGCCAGCGCTGCGGGGCCTGACCGCCCCTCTTCTCCAGTGCCTAGATGCTTTCCGGTCATCGGGGCCAGCTCCCCTGGCTGCCCAGGGCTCCTCATGGCCCAGTCTTGCACTGACTCTCCAGCCTCTATCGCCATTTCTTCCACCCTGTCTTCACCATGGGCCCCTGCATGTCCCTGCTGTTCCTCCTGCCCCCCGTCACAGCTTTTTTTCTGTCCGTCTAGTTTCAATCTTTTGCTTGTCCCTCCCTGGGGAGGCTCCCCAGTTCCACCTCCCTCTGACCGCAGTCTCTTGGTTCCCTGTTCTATATGGCACCCCAAAGCCTCCTGTAACACCTGGGCCAGGGCAGCAGTGAGCTGGGTGAAGGGAGCCGGGGGTAAGGGGATGGGTGTTGCAGACAGCAGGGAGCTAGGGGAGCTGGGCTGCAGAAGGGGAAGCAGCCCCCAGTCCCGACCCCGGGAGGAACGGCACTGGTACTGGAGGCTTCGGCAGTAACTGGCTGCCGCTTGGCAGCAGTTCTGTAGCCGCCCGACCACCCGGCTGGTCACATTGGCTGCCACATTGTGACTCAGGTCAAAGGGGTCCTGGAGATTCATGGGACCGAGGCGCAGACCCTCCCAGAGATTAGAGGGCAGGCCCCCTGCCACAGGCAGTGCCTGACCCTCCCGCAGGGACAGCAGTGAGCCACGAAGATCCCAACAAGAGACGCAGGAGAAGAACTGAGCCAGCAGGGAACCTGGAGGAACAGAAAGACCAGGGAAAAGGGGTCACTTGGAGGCCAGAAGTGAGATCAGCCCTGTGCCAGAGCCATTCTCTTAGCTGGACTTTCTTTTTCCCTCCCAAGTGGCTCAGAAGAGTGCCAAAGCCAGGCTCCTCTGATCCCTATAAACAAGAGGTCAAACCTCTCTCCCGTGGTGCCCCCAGATACTGCCCCTTCCCCTTGCCAGCAGCATGACCTTGGGCAAGCCACTTAATTACTCCAAGGCACGGTTTCTTCATCTGTTTAGTAGCAATAACAATATTAGCTATCCCACAAGGTTGCTGTGTGCCAGTAACTGTGTCATTAGCACCATTTATTAGTCCTCTCCCAGGCTCCCCAGACTCACTCGGGGGCTCCTTATTGGTGCTGGGCTCCAGTCTCGAGGCATCCCTGGGAAAACTACAGTCCCAGCCATCAACCTCCACCTGTTCGCCCTCACCTATGAAAGTAAAAAAGGTGAGGGTGAGCCTGGAAGCAGGAAGATTAAGGGGGGGTGGGGGAGGGTGGATATGGGAGTGACAGCAGAGACCTCATTCCCAGGGAAGCTCAATATGTTTAAGTGAGATGAAGAAGAGAGACGAAGCTCACGAGACAGAGCGGGTGGAGGCCGGGCTACTGTACCTGCTTTCTGGGTGAGCTGGGACACAGTGGGCAACACCGGAGGGTCCCTGGTCTGAAGGAAATAGATCACGAGCAAGGTCAGGGCGTAGTTACTGAGAAGTGGGCCACTCCCTGGGCAAATAATCAATTAAGTCCGGTTAGATTAGAGGCGATTCTGATCCCCTCCTTGGCAGTTTTCGCAACCCCGGTTCCTGTACCTGCCACCTTCCTTCTCTCCCTGAGTCCCTGCCTTTGCCCCGACATGAACACTGCCCCAAGTCTGTCCTGATTCATTCTCACCTGACAGCCCTCGACCCTGAGCCCAGCAGCGCAGAGTGTACACAAGGGGCCGTACTCGCCCATCCAGCTCAGAGCAGAGGCTCAGGAAGCGGGAGTTATGCAGGGCCAGCCTGGGACAGAGGAGGGGACAAGGGTGTTAGGGCTCAAGAACCTATCACCCCCAGCTCTTATTCCAGGCTTGTGTAATGGGGGCCAGCTGGAAGAAGGCCAACAGAGGGTCTCCCGAGGAGTCTTCTGACATGGTCTGGAGAGAGTATGTACAAAAGAACATCAAATGTGACTGGGAAACACTACATCCTATCAATGTCTTAGACAGTTACAGAGCATGTTATGGTAAGACTGATCAGAGCCTTTACTATGCAAAGAAGGACAGGAAGGGAGGGAGAAGGAGGAAAGAGGAAGTGGGGGAGAGGGAGGGAAGGGAGAAACCTGCCTGTGTTTAGCTCAGCCTTTCCCAATGCTGAAACTCATTCAACCATGGAACTCCTTCCTAAATCCTTAAAAACAGTCTCCCAAGAAACACACTTTCCAAACACTGAAATGAAAGCCAGACATGAGATGAGCATCAGAAAGAGAGACAGGACCAAATAAGGACAACCTCAAGGCTCAGCTGGTGCAGGGCACCCTCCTCAAACTCCCCAGAGTGCCCATCTGGCCTTCCCCGTCGCCCCCCAAACAAAGGTACCGGTTACTGAGGGAGACGTCACCGTGGAGACCTGAAGGCCGATGGCAGAACTTGACCACAGGCCGTCGGGCAGATGGCACAGTTTGGACTCGGTACACTCCAGGGACACAGCCCCGAAGAATGGATCCCACCAGCTCCAGCATGGCTCCCCCTTCTGCTTTCTCCCCCTTCAGGGCCTCTGCCAGTTCCATGGCCTTCCCCAGGTCCCCCTCTCCCCGGTCCTCCTGCAGTGGCGAGGATGGAGGCAGGGACTGGGGAGAGGCAAGGGTCTCAGAGGCCAAAGCAGAGTCTGGAGTCCGGGGTGCCAGGGAGGAGGAAGGGACTTCACAGTCCAGGGCTTCCGAGTCTTGGGGAGAAGCTGGAGGCTGTGAGTCTGGAGGCGAGGCTGGGATGCAGGCCAGGGCTTGAGGATCCAGTGGGGATGCAAGGGCCGAGTCCAGGGATGGAGATTCTGCAGCCTTTGTGGCTGGCTGTGGATGGAAACGAGCTGAGTAACTGCCTCACCTGTGGTCCCCTAACCAGGGAACATTCCATCCCTAAGATATATCTATTACTGCTTATTATGTGCCAGGCTCTATTCTAAAGGCTTTATAAATATCAACTCATTTAACCTTCACAAGCTTTTTTTTTTTTGCAGTACGCGGGCCTCTCGTTTTTGTGGCCTCTTCCGTGTGGAGCACAGGCTCCGGACCCGCGGGCTCAGCGGCCATGGCCCACAGGCCCAGCTGCTCCGCAGCATGTGGGATCTTCCCGGACCGGGGCACGAACCCGTGTCCCCTGCATCGGCAGGCGGACTCTCAACCACTGCGCCACCAGGGGAGCCCTCACAAGCCTTTTTTAAAATTAACCTTTTAATGCCATAAAATAAACGGTCAGTATTTTACAAAAACGTTATTGTCATGAAAAACAAAAAAAGGCAGAGGAACCGTTCCAGATTAAATAAGACTAAAGAGGGAATTCCCTGGTGGTCCAGTGGTTAGGAATCCAGTGCGCTTCCACTGCAGGGGGCACGGGTTCGATCCCTGGTGGGGGAACTAAGATCCGTAAGCTGTGAGGTGCAGCAAAAAAAAAAACCTTTTGTGGGCGAGAGGTAAATGGGAACTCTGGACTTTCTGCTCAATTTTGTTATGAACCTAAAACAGCTCTAAAAAATAGTCTATTTAAAAAATAATGACCCTTTCCTATTCCCAAGGCAGGATCTGTACATTAGATGTTAGAAAACACGGATAAGCAAAAACATAACCCATTATCTCCCCAAATAAGATTATTATACATGCTATTTTGAAATCTGTTTTTTTCCGTTACAAATGCCATTTATCCCATGTTGATTCATTTTATCCTATCCAATATCCATACATATTCACATTTCTCCAATTATAATAACCCATTCAGGCAGGTCCTATTACCCCCATTTTATAGATGAGGAATTAAGGCACGAGAGGTCAAGTGTTTGCCCAGACATGACCATTTCCACTGACTCTTCACAGCTGCCTCCATGGTCACATACCTGGGGCTCGTCCAAGTCCCCCAGATCCAGGAAGAGGTCAAGATCACAGCTATGGACGTCAAAGCTGTTTATGGAAGAGCCAAAAGGATGGACCACACAGCCTGGGTGCCAAGCAGAGAATAAAGGTCAAGAGACACTGCAGGGAGTAAGTGGTAGAAGAACAAAATGGGCCACAAAGATGGAAAAGCAGGCAAATGAACACCACTAGCTGAGGGAAGACTGGGGATGCAAACACAGGGGAGGAAGGACAGGGAGGTCTCAGACACTGTGAGGGAGGTGACCCACCAGGGAAGAACTCTGTGAAGACCTCCTGCACCAGGGCCACCACGAGGCTCCGAAGCTGCCGCTCAGCCTCAGACAGCTCCCTCAGCCCCACGAGCTTCACCATTTGTGCCTCCACGTCCGGGGCCTCCGCTAGTGCTTTTGCCAGCTGGTGACTGTCGGGAGCCACTCCTTTGGGGGACTTGGAGGCTGGGCTCTGGAACTCTTTCTGCTCCCGTGGCCGGATCCTCAGGCGATGTCCTCCCAAGCTGTGCTGGGGCTGTGAGAGGACAGCTTCCCGGGCACCCACGTCCCCCATCTCCACAATGGCAAACACTCCCTGTCAAACCACAACAGGGACAACGATGATGGTTTTAGAACCTAGAATCCAAACACATGTTCTGACAGTGGGTGAGAATCTTTAAAATGGGGACCACCATATAAATTGGGAAATTTGTTTACTGTTTCCATAACATCAGAGAACATATTTATTTATTTATTTAGGCCACGCCTCGAGGCTTATGGGATCTTAGTTCCCCTACCAGGGATTGAACCCACGCCCTCGGCAGCGAAAGCTGGAGTCCTAATCACTGGACCGCCAGGGAATTCCCACCAGGGAACATATTTAGAAAAGCAATTATCTCCTTCACTCAAATCTCATACATTTTATTCTCACCCAAGCCTGCCTCTGAAAAACCTCATTTTACCTATTTTATAAAACCCCAGTCTTCCCAATGACATTTCACTGGTAATACTATGACTCACCCCCTAACTTTTCCTGCTTTAATTAGACTCTTTTAATATTAAGAATCCATGGAGGGTCTTCCCTGGTGGCGCAGTGGTTGGGATCCACCTGCCGATGTGGGGGACGCAGGTTCATGCCCCGGTCCGGGAGGATCCCACATGCCGCGGAGCCGCTGGGCCCGTGAGCCATGGCTGCTGAGCCTGCACGTCCGGAGCCTGTGCTCCGCAGCGGGAGGGGCTGCAGCGGTGAGAGGCCCGCGTACCGCAAAAAAAAAAAAAAGAATCCATGTAATGATCACTGTGTTAGGCATAAATATAAACATATAAACCCTATCTTGGACAAACTTACCAGCAATATGACAGCAGTGCTGCTATGATTTGGTTGAGTTTAATGATGTTCATTGGGTCATTTTTTTTTAAGGTAAACGTTAACAGGAGCAGAAAAAATATAACTGCTCTGGCAAAAGGCCATATTTTTTAATATTCTCTTCAGTGGTAAAGCTAGAACCTCATCCTGCTTATACAAAGGTACTCTACAGTAATCAAGACAGTGTGGTACTAGTGACAAAACTTTAGCTAGACTCACTAAGAAAAAAAAGAGAAGCCTCTGATAAATAAAATCAGAAATGAAAGAGGAGAAGTAATAACGGATACCATAGAAATACAAAGGGTAAGAGAATATTATGAATATGAAAAGCTATACACCAACAAACCTACAAAGGGACAACCTAGAAGAAAGGGACAAATTCTTAGAATCACACAACCTTCAAAGACTGAATCATGAAGAAACAGAAAACCTGAATAGACTGATCACGAGTAAGGAGACTGAAACAGTAATCAAAAAGTTTCCCAAAAAACAAAAGTCCAGGACCATCAAAGACTTAATACCTATCCTTCTCAAACTATTCCAAAAAACTGAAGAGGAGGGAACGCTTCCTCACTTTTTTTTTTCTTGGTGGGGGGTACGCGGGCCTCTCACTGTTGTGGCCTCTCCCATCGTTGTGGAGCACAGGCTCCGGACGCACAGGCTCAGCGGCCACAGCTCACGGGCCCAGCCTCTCCACAGCATGTGGGATCTTCCTGGACCAGGACACGAACCCGTGTCCCCTGCATCGGCAGGCAGACTCTCAACCACTGCGCCATCAGGGAAGCCCCCTAACTTATTTTTACAAGGCCAACATCACCGATACCAAAACCATACAAACACAACACAAAAAAAGGAAACTACAGGCTAATATCTCTTGGGAACATAGATGCAAAAATGCTCAACAAAGTATTAACAAATCAATACAATAATACCTTAAAAGGATCATACACCACCATCAAGTGGGATGCAGGGATGGTTCAACATCTGTGAATCAATCAACAAGACACATACTTTAACAACCTGAAGAATAAAAATAGGATCATCTCAGTAGATGTAGAAAAAGCATTTGACAAGATTCAATACCCATTTATGATAGAAACTCTCAATAAAATGGGTAGAGAAGGAATGCACCTCAATATAATAAAAGTCATATATGACAAACCCATAGCTAACATCATACTCAGTGGTGAAAATCTGAAAGCTATCAGGAACAAGACAAGGATGCCCACTCTCACCACTCTTATTCAAAACAGTACTGAAGTCCTAGCCAGATCAATTAGACAAGAAAAAGAAATAAAAGGCATCAAATTGGGAAGGAGAAGCAAAACCATCACGATTTGCAGTTGACATGACTTTATATATAGAAAACCTTAAAGACTCTACCAGGACTTCCCTGGTGGCACAGTGGTTAAGAATCCGCCTGCCAACGCAGGGGACACGGGTTCGAGCCCTGGTCCGGGAAGATCCCACATGTCGTGGAGCAACTAAGCCCATGCGCCACAGCTACTGAGCCTGTGCTCTAGAGCCCACAAGCCATAACTACTGAGCCCCCGTGCTACAACTACTGAAGCCTGTGCGCCTAGAGCCTGTGCTGCACAACAAGAGAAGCCACCGCAATGAGAAGCCCGTGCACCGCAACGAAGAGTAGCTCCCGCTCGCCACAACTAGAGAAAGCCTGCACGCAGCAACGAAGACCCAATGCAGCCAAAAATAAATAAATAAATTTATAAAAAAAAAAAAAAAGACTCTACCAAAACCCACTAGAAATAATAAATGAATACAGTAAAGTTGCAGGGTACAAAAATCTGTTCTCTTTCTATATGCTAACAATCAGCCAGCAGAAAGAAAACTTAAGAAAACTATTTACGATCACAACATAAAGAATAAAATACCTAGGAATAAACTTTAAGGAGGTGAAAGACATATACACTGAAAACTATAAGACACTGTTGAAAGAAACTGAAGAAGACACAAATAAATAGAAAAACATTCCATGTTCATGGATTGAAAGAATTAACATTGTCAAAATGTTCTAAGGCAATCTACAGATTCAATGCAATCCCTATCAAAATCCCAAGGAGGGCTTCCCTCGTGGCGCAGTGGTTGAGAGTGCACCAGCTGATGCAGGGGACACGGGTTCGTGCCCCGGTCCAGGAAGATCCCACATGCCGCGGAGCGGCTAGGTCCATGAGCCATGGTCGCTGAGCCTGCGCGTCCGGAGCCTGTGCTCCGCAACAGGAGAGGCCACAACAGTGAGAGGCCCGCGTACCGCAAAAAAAGAAAAAAAAAACTCCCAAGGACATTTTTCACAAAAACAGAACAAAAAATTCTAAAATTTATAGGAACCACAAAAGACCCCATATAGCCAAAGCAATCCTGAGAAAAAAAGAACAAAACTGGAGGTATCACACTCCCTGATTTCAAACTATATTACAAAATCATAATAAGCAAAACAGCATGGTATTGGCAGAAAAACAGACACACAGATCAATGGAACAGAACTGAGAGCCCAGAAATAAACCCACATGTATATGGACAATTAATTTACAACAAGGAGCAAAAAACATACAATGGAGTAAGAACAGTCTCTTCAATAAACAGTGTTCAGAAAACTTGACAGCCACATGCAAAAAATGAAACTAGATCACTATCTCACACCACACACAAAAATAAACTCAAAATAGATTAAAGACTTGAATGTAACACTTGAAACCATAAAACTCCTAGAAGAAAACACTGGCAGTAAGCTCTATGATACTGTTCTTAATATCTTTCTAGATATGTCTCCTCAAGCACGAGAAACAAAAGCAAAAGCAAAAATAAACAAATGGGACGACATCAAACTAAAAAGCTTCTGCACAACAAAGGAAACCATCAATAAAATAAAAAGACAACCCACCAAATGGAACAAGATATTTGCAAATGATATATCTGATAATGGGTTGATATCCAAAATATAAAAAGAACTTATATAACTCAACCAAAATTTTAAAAACAAAGAGACTGGACTTCCCTGGTGGTGCAGTGGTTAAGAATCCGCCTGTCAATGCAGGGGACATGGATTTGAGCCCTGGTCTGGGGAAGATCCCACATGCCGCAGAGCAACTAAGCCCATGCGCCACAACTACTGAGCCTGTGCTCTAGAGCCCGTGAGCCACAACTACTGAGCCCACGTGCCACAACTAATGAAGCCAGCGCACCTAGAGCCCATGCTCCACAACAAGAGGAGCCACCGCAAGGGAGAGTCGCCCCCGCCTGCCACAACTAGAGAAAGCCCGTGCACAGCAATGAAGACCCAACACAGCCAAAAATAAAAAGATTTAAAAAAAAAAACTACAATGAGATATCACCTCATGCCTATTAGAATGGCTATTATCAAAAAGGCAAGAAATAAGTCTTGGCGAGGATGTGGAGAAAAGGGAACCCTCGTGCACTGTTGGGAATATAAAGTGGTGCAGCCGCTATGGAAAACAGTATGGAGATTCCTCAAAAAAATTAATACTAAAATTACCATTCAATCCAGCAATTCCACTCCTGGGTTATTATACAAAGAAAATGAAAACGCTAATTTGAAAAGATATATGAGGGCCTCCCTGGTGGCGCAGTGGCTGACAGTCCGTCTGCCGATGCAGGGGACACGGGTTCGTGCCCCGGTCC
>NW_006789022.1:3438944-3453626 GCF_000442215.2 Lipotes vexillifer | reverse complement strand
GTGTAAAAAAAAAAAAAAAAAAAAAAAAAAGATATATGCACCCCTATGTTCACTGCGGCATTATTTACAATAGCCAAGATATGGAAACAACCTAAGTGCCCCTGAATGGATGAATGGATAAACAAGATGAGGTGTATATATACAACAGAATATTACTCAGCTACTAAAAGACATCTTGCCATTTGCAATAACATGGATGGACTTTGAGGGTATTATGCTAAGCGAAATGAGTAAGACAAAGAAAGACAAATACCATATGATTTCCCTTATATATGGAATATAAAAAACAAACAAAAAACAAAATAAATGAACAGGGACTTCCCTGGTGGTCCAGTGGGTAAGACTCCACACTCCCACTGCAGGGGGCTGGGTTCAAGCCCTGGTCGGGGAACTAGATCCTGCATGCATGCCACAACTAAGAAGTCCACATGCTGCAACTAAAAGATCCCACGTGCCTCAACAAAGATCCTGCGTGCTGCAACTAAGACCCAGCGCAGCCTAAATAAATAAATAAATAAATACAGTTTTCTAAAAAATAAAGTACTATATGTACCATAAAAACATCTATTAAATAGATAAATAAATAAATAAATGAACAAACCAAACAAAAATAAACACACAGATACAGAGAGGAGTAGTGATTATCAGAGGGGAAGAAGCAGAGCAAAATGCGTAAAGGGGATCAACTGTATGGTGATGGATGGAAACTAAATTTTTGGTGGTGATCATGCTGTAGGGTATACAGAAATAGAAATATAATGTTATACACATAAAATTTATATAATGTTACAAACCAATGTTACCTCAATTAAAAAAAAATTTTTTTTGGCCATGCCGCACAGCTCGAGGGATCTTACTCCCCTGACTAGGGATTGAACCCAGGCCCTGACCGCCAAAGCACCTAGTCCTAACCACGGTACCACCAGGGAATTCCCAAACAATTTTTTAATTAAAAAAAAAAAAGACAGTGTGGTACTGGCATAGAGACAGACATTCAGGACTTCCCTGGTGGTGCAGTGGTTAAGAATCCGCCTGCCAAGGCAGGGGACACAGGTTCGAGCCCTGGTCCAGGAAGATCCCACATGCTGCAGTGCAACTATGCCCACGAGCCACAACTACTGAAGCCCACGCTCCTGAGCCCATGCTCTGCAACAAAGAGAAGCCACCGCAATGAGACGCCTGTGCACCACAACGAAGGGTTAGCCCCTGCTCGCCACAACTAGAGAAAGCTCGCATGCAGCAATGAAGACCCAATGCAGCCAAAAATTAATTAATTTTTTTTTTAAAAAGACAGACATTCAGATGAAGAGAATGTAATTGAGACTCCAGAAATAAACTCGTACATCTATGACCAACTGATTTTCAACAAAGGTGTTAAGACCATTCAATGGGAAAAGAACAGTCTTCTCAACTGGGATAACTGGATAACCACATGTAAAAGAATGATGTTGGACCCCCACCTCATGCCATATACAAAAATTAACCAGGGGGATGGCTTCACCAGCACACAGGCCTGAATCACAATTGGAGAATGACAGATAATAGGTTCACAGTTTCTTTTTGGGGTGATAAAAAACATTCTGGAATTAGATCATATGATGGTTGCAGAATCTTCCAAATATACTAACAACCAGTGAATTATATATCTTAATAATATATAATATCAATTGACAATACAAGGGGGGGGAAAAGAAAAGGGGGTCCCCTGTCTACCCTCACTTCTACCCTATGTCAAACAGCACAAAGAACCAAAGTGAAACTAAGGAGAAAGGCAGCCACTTGGGCCTGCCCAAGTGAATCTTCTGATTCTGAGGAATCACACAGCTCAACAGACTGCAGCGCAACACCAAGTTTGCAGCCGAAGCCCCAGCTAGCAATTAGGTGTCTCTTTGCCTGGCCTTGTCTGTGTGCACGTATTTCTCTCAAGAACTGCACAAAAGGCATCAGGGAGGGCGGAATAAGCAGATTCAGAAGGATGTATCCCGGCCATTTTTCTCCTCTCAATACCAGCATCCCCAACTACAGCCACTATTTACTGAGGTCTTTTTTTTTTTTTTTTTTTTAGGCCGCGCTGTGTGGTATGCAAGATCTTAGTTCCACGACCAGGGACTGAACCCGTGCCCCCTGAGGGCTTATTATTAACTGAACAGTTCACGTAAGCTATCTCGAAGTCTCATAAGATTCCTACAACAAGGTATGTATTATTATTCCCTTTTTACAAATTAAGCAACTGAAACTCAGAGAGGTTAAGTAACTCGCGACTGCCTCCCAAGTAGGGACTCCCCCAAATCTCCAACTTCCCCAGTGATGATCTCAAGGAAATGTTGTGGAGATTAAATAAGATATACAGTACTTAGGGCTTCCCTGGTGGCGCAGTGGTTGAGAGTCCGCCTGCCGAAGCAGGGGACACGGGTTCGTGCCCCGGTCCGGGAAGATCCCACATGTCGCGGAGCGGCTGGGCCCGTGAGCCATGGCCGCTGAGCCTGCGCGTCCGGAGCCTGTGCTCCGCAATGGGAGAGGCCACAACAGTGAGAGGCCCGCGTACCACACACACACACACACAAAAAAAGATATACAGTATTTAGCATATAATTGGTGCATAATAATTGCTCCATAAAAATGTTAGTCATTATTGTTATAATTATTGATAGAAGCCTCAAAAACTTGAGGTTTAAGTTCAGGAAAAGATGTTTCTTTACAATTGAAATAAATATGAACAAAAATGGTGGCACTGAGCTTTCTGAAGAAGTCACCTGGGACAGACACTGCCAATCGCCCACCCAATATACATTCTCCCACCTTCCTTACTAACAGAACCCTGCTTTTTGCTCAGAGGGGCAAAGTGCCCAGCTAAAAAATCTTCATTTCCCAGGCTTCCCTGTAGCTAGGAGTAACCAGGCGATAGACAGAGTTCTGGACAATGAAATATAAGGAGATGTCTGCTGAAGAGGCCTCTGAGAAATATTTTCCTGGGAAATAAAGAAAGCGGGGGAAGGGATCAGACTCAGATGACCCTATAGCCTTTGACAGTCTGCCCTTCAACCTGCTGCTGCTTCTTGCCGGAAGATGTGGAACCAGCATAATCACAACTATGAAGTGAGAGCCATATGCCAATAATGACAGAGCAGGAAAACAGTAAAATCTTGGACGGCCCAGGTCTGGACTTCTTGTTATAAGAGAACAACTGAACCCTGTTTGTTTAAACCATTGTGAGTCGGTTGCTGAGTGCAATTTCTAAGAAAAACAGACCCCATGGCGTGGTAAAAGAAGACCTGAGCTGCTAAGTAGATTTGGGATCATCTAAGCCCACAAAACCAGAGTGTAGCCTCAGAGCTACAATATGACCACGGAGCACATCACCACAACGGCAAACTTTTCCCAGGGGACTAGAGAGACTCTGACAAAAGGTCGGCATGGAAGCAAGACAAAAAGGACTGCAAAGAACAAGTCTGTTTGTCTTGCATTGTCCAGAGGACAGGGTGTTCTGACCAGATGACCTCAGTACCTTTCAGCATAAGTTAATAAACTGTTAGCTGGTTTATCAACCAGTTTCTTGAAGGGTTAGGATAGATCTCCCAATGGTGTGGTCTTAAAGCACCCACTTCACTGTACTAGTTACTCATTTAATTGTCTACTTCCTCCACTAGACTGTAAGGTCTGTGCAAGCAGGGCCCATGACTAACCTATGCACTACTCAGAATGCAGTTCTAAGCAGTGGCTAGTACAAAGTTAGCAGCTAGTAAATATTTGGCAAATAAAAGACTGACTGAATAAATAAATGACCAACAAGTTCCCCAATGACTAATTCTGATGAACTGATAAAATCCAAGCAGGGGTCGAGGGGCGAGGGTGAGAGACTCACAAAGCTGGATTAGCCCAAGTACTGGAGTGTCCACCAAGGGCAAGCCACATTAGGAACCAGCAGAAACAGGCTGCTGGTCTCCCGCCCCATTTCTTTTGGTGTGCAGGACACCTGACTCATTCTTTACCCCCAGAGCCACTCACTCTACCTTGTCCTTGTCCATGACAATACTGGCCACAGGTCCAAATGCCTGGAAGTACTCAGAGAGCTGAGTAGAACCCACATCCCGGGGAAAGCCACTGACAAACACGCTTCGAAGTCCCTGGGCCTTTCGAGCAGCTCGTAGTTCTACCAGGTGCCGGTGCTTTCGGCCTCCCAGGTGAGCCTCTAGGCTGGGTCCTGCAAAGACAAATGTGAGGACAAAAACATCCGAATTGCTCTTCAGTGTACCTACCCCGACTTTTTTCTCGGCATACCTAGATCCTACTGATTCTTCCAAGCCATAGAAAATGTGACATTTGAATGACAAAGTCCTGGCTCCTTGCAGCTTCCTCTCTTGTCCATTTGTCTATATAAAGCATTTTAAGTGATTCCCAGGAGAACTGGCTGTACACAAGTATTTCTTTTTTTTTTTTTCAATTTTTTTTTTTTTTTTTTTCAATTTTTTTTTTTTTTTTTTTTTTGGCTGCATTGGGTCTTTGTTGCAGTGTGCGGGCTTCTCATTGCAGTGGCTTCTCTTGTTGTGGAGCGCGGGCTCTAGGCGCACGGGTTTCAGTAGTTGTGGCACGTGGGCTCAGTAGCTGTGGCTCGCAGGCCCTAGAGTGCAGGCTCAGTAGTTGTGGTGCACGGGCTTAGTTGCTCTACGTCATGTGGGATCTTCCCGGACCAGGGCTGGAACCTGTGTCCCCTGCATTTGGCAGGCGGATTCTTAACCAGTGCGCCACCGGGGAAGCCCCACAAGTATTTCTTAAACCATCTACAAGTGCTAGGTTGAGCAACACCTGCACACTGTAAAGAAATTAACAGGTAACTTATCTAGGTCATTTATAGAAGAACTAAATAAATCAGGACCCTAGACTATTTATCATTTCTGGGTATAGTATAGAGATTACAAGCACAGGATCAGAAGTCACACTACCCAGAATCAAATCCCAGCTCTGACAAGCTGTGCGAAATCTCGAGCAACTTACTTAACCTCGCTGTTCATGTCTCCTCAGGTACAAAACGGAGATAATAATAGTACCTACCACATTGATATTATTCACATATAGCACTTGCCTGAGGGTCTGGTACATGGTGAATGCGGGAAAACTTAGCTGATTTTTAAATTTTTATTACATTTTGAGTCAGCTGCTTGATGTCACCAGTGTATATGTGGGGCCAGAGAAGACTATCCTGGATTTCTAGCTTGCCCTACTGGACAAGTGGTAGTGCCATTCAAAAAGGAAAAGAATGAAAGATCATGTTTAGGGGAGATTATGATTCCAGACTTCAAAAGTGGAATATGAGGTTTCATTGAGCCTCTCGCGCTGTCATAAAAGGACCTTGTCTCCTTTTCCAAACCCACGTTCCTAACATGCGTACCATGCTACCTCACCCGTCTCTGCCTTTGGGAAGCTCCTCTGTAGGGCTTCCCTCACTTAATTACTACCTTCTCTGTGACCCTGCAGCTTTCCAAACACATCTATAGGGTACTGAAATTGTTTCCATCTCTAGGTGGTAAGCTCCTTCATCTCCAAATCCCCTCTCCCCGCTCTAGAGCCCAGCGGAGAGGCAGGCACAAAGGGAACAAATATCCAATAGATGACGGTTAAAGAGGAAATAAAATAACGAAACTTCTGTCGTCGAGATCTCGGATACTGGGAAGCTGGGGTGTAAGGTGGTGGGACTCTCCCCCACTCTGTAATCCCTTCGGACGGCGGAGAGAAAACGGAGGTGAGACCCTACCAAGGACTTGGCGAGAACTATGACCTATAACCCTAACTTTCGCTAGGACCCAAAGACGAAAGCCCATAAACACCCCCCTCACTAGCCACCGCTTACGGTTGGCCGTAGTGACGTGGCAGAGACAGCAGCGGAAACCCCCGCGAGGCAGCGGTTCGACATCCGAATCCACCGCAGCCATCACAACTGTCCAGTACTAAAAAACGCAACCACTTCGGCCACGACCGGAACTCTCTTCTACAAATTGCAACATGCTGGGAAGCAACTTCCGCCCATCCGATAGGAAGTGACGTAGACGTCTCCCAATCGCGCGGAACACTCCTCCGGAAACCGAGCTCTTTCCGCTCAAGGTTCCGTTTCCAGCCCGACTTAAGTCTCTACCAGCTTTAGAAATACCATCTACGATGCTATCTGCATGCGGTAAGCCAATTGGTGTGCTCTGAGCTGTTCAGACGTTGATTGGCCCAAAGGTCGTGAATATTCATAAGGCAGCTACAGCTTGTGCCGGGTTTCTTGCCTGGCCCGCTGCATGACGGCAGGCGGTTTCCCTGCTGCGTGGTCGAGAGCCGGCTGTGTACTCCTTCAAGGGGCAGTAGAGACTGTATCCCCAACCCCATACTTACCTAGTGAATAAAGGCGTATCCTCCACAAAGCCCGCACTGTCCCTAAACTCCCAGCCTCCTCAGGGCTGTTACCCTCTCCCTCTGCCGTCGGTCCTCTCCCAGAATGGGAGTTCTGCAAATTCTCCCTAACCCTGGTTGGGGAGCTCTGCCCCCACCGGGCACCTTCCGCACTCCACGGGCTACAGCCAGATCGCCTCTCTTCCGCGTAAGCGGGCTGCGTGGAGTGCACCCACCAGGAGCCAGAGCCACCAGCCCACTTAAAGGCATTTAGCAGAACCTGCTATGGTGGCAGCTGAGTGAAGACACTGGAGGGTGCTGCTTCCCCCTAGACTGTTATAGTGGTCAGTTCCTCCCTACACTACCGAGGTGTTGGCTCAGGCCAGGGAGGGAGTAAGAGAGCTAGGGAGGCCCCAGGGACAAGGACCATGAGATGGAGGGGCCTATCAGCTGGGCTAAGCAGCTCCTGCTGTGTTTGATCAACCGACAGCTTTCCACAGCTTCCGGCTGTGGAAAGAGCAGCGGACCTGAGGCAGACATCTCAGGATCTAACCTTGAGCAAGTCACAACTGCTGAGGCTTTTCCCCATCTCTAAAGAAAGTGCTCAAGGAGCACACAGTAGGCTTAACTTCTCGTTCTCTCTCCTAAGGTGCTCCTCTTGTTGGGACCAGCTCACATGTCTAATCTGTCTCCCAAACTTAAAAAGGGAGGAAACAGCGCTAGAGTGGGCCCCAATATCAAGGCAGTTGCTGAGGCTGCCCTTGGGGATCCTTGAAGCAGCAGTCTGTGCAAATACACCACAGAGCTAGGTGATATGATCCTACAGTACACCCCAAAGTGGGCTACATCCTGCTCTGGCCTCTAACAACTCCCAGAATCCTCTAAGTAAAAAGGAGAGGGGAGGGCTTCCCTGGTGGCGCAGTGGTTGAGAGTCCGCCTGCCGATGCAGGGGACGTGGGTTTGTGCCCCGGTCCGGGAAGATCCCACATGCCGCAGAGCGCCTGGGCCCGTGAGCCACAGCCGCTGAGCCTGCGCGTCCGGAGCCTTGCTCTGCAATGGGAGAGGCCACAACAGTGAGAGGCCCGCGTACCGCAAAAAAAAAAAGAAAAAAAAAGGGAGACGGGATTAAGAGTTAGGAAATAAAGAAGCACCTTCACACATACACACACACACACACATACACACGCATGCACACGGCAGAGAATAGCTGAGCCAGGAGGAGCTGAAGAAAACAGCTTTTTATTTGTTACTATAAGAACCAATTACAGAATCCGAGGTTAAAAAAACAGACAAAAGGTCTTTATTTCTGAGAACTGGCATACAAAAGGCAGAGGGGACAAGGGGAGGGAAGGAAAGAGCGAGCATAGGCTGGGGTTGATACCAGCTTAGGGACCTCAAACTCCAATTAGGAAAGTCCGGACACCGGACAGGAAGAGAAACCCTCAATTAGGAAAAAAAAAAAAAAAAAAAGGACATGGCAGTCATGGCAGTGCACGCCCCCCTCCCCCAACCAGATACCACCACCTGATATCTGTTTACTCTTCCCCTCCCCCATCCCCTTTCACAAAGGGAGGCAAAATTTTTTAAAAATTTAAAAACCCTCCCCCCAAAACTGTCCAAGACAACTGTGGGTCCTACCCCCAAAAACAGGCTAGGTTCCCACAATGGGCCAGTTCCTGCAGTCTGCCCTTCACCACCAGGCACAGAGAAGCACTGGAAGGGGACAAGCCTCCAAGTGCTAACACCAGAGGGCGTCCAACCCCTCCAAGGACACACTCACTTGCTCCCTCCTTCACTCCTCATTCCCTTTGATACTAAAGGGAAGGGAGGCTAGGTGCCCTGTGCACCCACCCTCTAGCTTTCAGCCCACCTCCCTTCCCCACAGATGCTCAATCTTCCAGGACAATGGGCTCACTGGTGCTGGCAGGATGTGAGGATGGAGGAAGAGGGACTGGGGGCCGCACTGCAATCAGTGGTGGCTTCACCTTCAGGGGCAAGTTGGGCCGGCGGGCAGCTCGCCGCATTTCCAGGTGGGTCAGAGCCTTCCGCAGGGCTCTGGCCAAGAAGAGAAGGGGGCAATAAAAAAAGCAAAGACCTTCAAGATGAAACCCCACATCCCACTACAATTCCACCTTCCAGCCCATTCCTTCCTAACATCCCCACCCTGCACCCAGTCTTCGTGGAGCTGGTCTTGCTCAGATACTCCTTCCTATTTCCTTTCCCATATCCACCAATCTAGGTTGTCAACCTCTCAGCCCCTCCCATGGAGGGCTCCCTACCTGGTATCTTTTGTGGCCACAAACACCACAGGATTGGGTGCATCAGCTGGGTTTAGTTTCTGACGCTTGGCTGCTGGCTGTGAGCTTGAGCGAATCCCTGAGGCCAGAGGCCTTCCATTGGCAGAGAAGGGGACTCCTGCCATCTGGAAAAGGATGGGGCAGCACAATGAGAGAGGGGACTCTCAGACACCTATCAGATATAAAAGCCCACCCAACTCAACGTGGCCCACTCCAGTCTGTCAACTCACAGTCTCATAGGCCCGTTTCACCATGATGCCCCCCAGTCCCCGGTTCTGGGTCAGCTGGTTTCTGTTGATCGGTGTCTTGGTACCCCGAGGTGTTTTTGGTTTCAGAGGTGCCTGGGCCACTGTCAGGGAAAAAAAAAAAAAAGGAAACCTTAGAGGACGTTCACACTTCCTCTTCTGTATGCATCCCCAAAAGCAGTGATGGGGGAGGGGTCTGGAGAGTAATCACCAGTATTTCAAAAGTCACACATGAGTATGATCTTATCAATCAGTATATAGTTATACTGGATAGCGTGTGAAAAATAACATTTTTAACCTACAAAAGTACAGTCTGTTAGACTAAACCTCTTTGGACTCAATGGGAAAGTAAAAAGCAGGGGAAGAGAAGGATCTTAATGATGAAAGGACCGGGAGCCAGACACCACCCTAAAGGTTCCCCATCCTATACCCACCCTTACCCAGATCTTTGACAATAGTTGCCAGGGGGAGCCGCACCAAAGGGTGAATCTTCAGTGGAGTCTTGGCGGCTTTAGGGAGTCGAATGGAGCCTGGAGAACAAAGATGAACGCTTTTGTAGGGCCTTCACTATTCAGGCCTCCTCTGGGGCCAGGAACCATGCCTAACCTTGTAACAAATCCTTGTGGCCTACTATCCCTACTACTGTCCTTAAACACCCAGAGAAACACTGGTCTCTGGCCAGAGCAACCCCGAACTTGCCACCAGCCCCAGCACTCCTGCCCTTACACTCTGCCTTGATGGCATTGGCATTGATGGGGGCATAAGGTCGTCGGGCAGCCCTCCTCGGCTGTAACAGGTCCCTGCACATGCGTCTGGCTAGACGGGTCAGCTCCCTGGTCTGCAGCACGAATCTCTGCCTGTTCTTAGCCAGCAGCTTGGCCCGGTTGGCGCTGGTCGTATAGGGGGAGAGACTCTGGGCTTCGGGTCTGGATAAATGACCCCTCGAGTGTGGCTCCTGGAAGAAGGACATAGGAAAAGGGGAGAACAGTCAGTCACCAAGGCTCCCTTCTTCCATTCTTGATGGAGGGTCTTTTATTCCTGCCTGATCTCTTTGCTGCCATCCCGACCTGCCTGGCTCCCCAACCACTGTCCAGTACCACCCCACCCCCACGCCAGTCAAGCCATCACCTTACTGGAGCTGGGTGTTCTGGCCCTCGCCTAAAGCTCACATCAATTAGCTTACTGCTCTCCCCAACCTGTCCCTCATCATCCATCCTTACTGTGGTGCCCCGAGCAGCCCCCTCAAGCTGGGTTGGGGTCTTCAGTCCCCCGTACTTCTTCCAGTAGATCCAACAGGAAGCACAGAGGCGGCACTGCATGTTGGGTGGGCCCCAGGCATACCACTGGGCAGACTGTGTGGCTGCAGGAGCATGGAGAGGAGGGAATGGTCCGGAGGCTACCTGAGCCTCTCAGGTTGCTGGGCCAGAGCAAACGCCCGGCTCACCCCCGGCATCCCTATCCCTCCCTGGAACTCACTGTGGCAACTCTCACAAGTCAGGCCCTTCTGGAATCCAGCCCCATTCATGCCAGGTTTTGAGCCCACAGAGATGATCTGGTTAGGGTTTGGTTTGGTGCTAATGGGGGAGAAACCAGGAACTGGTCAAGGAAAAGAATCCACTTCCACTTTGTCTCTATAATTTGACCGCGTCTCCGGCCCACCCCCCAATCACTTAGGAAAGCACAGGTTAGGGCCTGAGAAGGGAAACATGCCTGTCTCCCCTACCCATCACACTTACTAGGTGGGGATGTAGACTTGTTTTAGTTTGCTGTCTGCTTCAGCAGCTTTCAATCTTTTCTGCAGGAAGGAGAAAAAGTAAAAAGGATCAGAGCATCTCAGCAGGGAGGATGTCACCAACTTCAAAGGCAGAGGTGAGCAGGAGGCCTCTGGTCCAGCCTCCCCAGCCCAGACCTCACCTGCTGAATGTATCGGTCTGTGGTTTTCCACATGTAATAAAATTGAACTATGCTGGCCAGTGACTTCCAGGGTAGCTGAGGAGGCACAAGGAAGAAGGATGAGCTGCTATCTGGCCCCTGGTCCTGGTTCCCTCACCTGTCACCTCTTCCACCTCTCCTCCTAGTCCCACCCACTTACAAAGTCCTGGCGAATATCATTGAAATCCTTCCCGTACTTCTCCAGGGCCTCCTCAAATAGCATGGCCTCTGAGGCTGACCACTCCTCCATCTCATCCCGACACAGCACCGGGCCCCCCTGGGGCACCAGGGTCGACATGGCCTTAGCCAGGTCGTAGCCGTTCCTTTGCAATGTATCCATGGCGTGAAACTACAGGAAAGGTGGGAAACAATGCTGATGACCTGAAACCCTCAACACCACTCCTCTGTTGCTCTTTAAATACTCCCACTCCCTCAGAGATACCCTCCTCCCTGCAGAGTCCCAAGGCTCTGCAGGTCCCCACAAAGCCCAGCCTACCCAACTACCCACCAACTTCTGCTCACCAGAGTGATATCTCGGGAAGCAGCGGCTGCACTCATGTGCAAGCTTGGCTGCCGAATGGAGCTGCTGCAATCTAGGGCTCTTGCGAAGGTCCCCACAGCTCTAAGGGAGACAGTGAGAAGTCAGGGAAAGAAGAAAGCGCGAGTGGGCTGAGGAACCAAGCCAGATGAGAAAAAAGGACAACACCCAGGCCAAAAATAAATAAAGTCCATCTCTACGAACATGAATCAGAACTATGTCCACACCACCCCCAGCCCATCTGTCCCATCCACCCACCCCTCACCGGGCCACCACGAGAAACTGATCAATCTGCCGGTCTGTGAGAGGGTTGTCTGGATCCCAGACTTTCATCTCCATCTTCTGTTGGTTCCGATTATCAGATTCTCCTGGGGAATGGGGAAACGGTATCATCGGGGAGGATAATAGATGTCTTGACAAAGTAACACCTCGTCTCCTCCTTGGATTCTGTCAGCCACCTCAACTCTCAGACTTCTCTTCCCAATGTGCCCATTTGCCCCTTTCCGGTTCCTAAGGTCCCATTCTGCTAGGTTCACAACATAGAGCCATGGAGACTGTGCACCACACCACGCCAGGGCGCACCATCCAGAGACTCTGATATTACACAACCCCGTAGCCATAACACAGTGTCTCCTGCTGCATACCCTCTGCCAGGCGATCTGGGATCTCAGCTTGGTATTTGCAACCAACTCGAATCTCCCCCTGATCAGCTAGAAGTGTCTTCTGCACAGGGTCAAACACCAGTGAGTAAAAAAAGCAGTCCTGGAGATGGAAAGAGAGAAGGTGAGCAGGGCAGCAGTCCTCATAGGCAGGGGGCAGTGGGGTGTATCCAGAGTTCCCAAGACAGGCAGGCTGTCAACCTGTACCTCATCCCAGTCAGACTTTCTTCTTGCCTTTCGAGGCAATACCCACTTCCCTCCCTCTTCTCCGGACACCTCTTTCTCACCTCCTTTTCCAGGTACTGGCTCAAGATATCTGTCTCATTCAAGAGGGTCACACTGCATTTCCCCCTACAGGAGAGAGGTCAGAAAACCCCGGGTGAGCTCCTCATTTCCTCTGCACAGCAGCTCCAATACACTAGTCCCTCCTTTCCACCTTCTAAATAAGTGCATGCAGGCCACAGTGGCCCTGATTATCCTATACCTTATGTGCGTGGCTGGTAACGATTCGAATTGCCGAGAAAGAAAAAGCTCCCGGTGCTTCAGTTGATGTCGCTGCTGTTCCGACACCCCTGGCTGCTTTGATTCCTCCTCAAACTCCCCTGGGAGATTTAGGAGGAAGACGCCAAGTCAGAAACTAATTCAGAAAGAAGCCACCTTAGAAGCTCTAACCCAGGGGAAATATTTCCTGTCTCACTTGTTTTTCTCACATTCCCTAGGTAGCTGCCTCTCACACCACCAGCTTTCCCTCTTAGCTTCCCCATCCCCACCCCCACCCCCATTACAGATACTCCCAACTCTCCATCACTCTTTAGGGAAGAGCTGCTGAGAGTACAAAGACTGCCACAGAAATACATCACAGACCCAGGTGCCAATGCTCAGACACCACTCATACAGCACAAATCTGCTCACGTGAGACCCAGCAAGAATATCCCACCTGTCTCTTGCTAAACTAGCCTGGGGTCCAGAAATCCAAACTAAATAAATAAGTAAAAGCACCACACAGGAGTGTGTTTACCAGTTCTTCTTTGCAAATTTCAGGAGACTGTGCTCTTAAACGTCACATGCGACCCTAACTATCCCTTGTTTTCTACTTGGCTAACAATCGTTTGTTTGTGGGGCTTTCAAGGACAGTACCTCTCAAGCCAGTGCCAACACCTTCCTCCCCAAGGAGCTGCAACTTGCCCTGAAACCTTGGTGGAAAGGGTTAACTTGGCTGGGTGCCAACCAAACAGGGAGGGGGCAAAAAAGCCACAGGCCCAGGCTCATTGGTGCATTGTTCCCAACCTCAGGGAGAAAGGGGGGTGTGTGGTAGGCTCCACCCCTCGCCTGTGTGCTCCGGAAACCCTGCTCTAAGGCAAGGGGGACCACACCCCCCACACCCTTTCTGATTGGACAAGGCCAAGGTCAGCCCCTGCCAGATGGGACTGGAAACCCCAGAGGGCCGGAGAACTTGGTAGGCCCAGGTCCTCATTAACCCCTTCATGTCCAAGGCCCAAAAAGGCCTAAAATGAGAAAAGTAATTTAGGAAGAACAAGAGGAAGGGAAAAGAAAGCCAAAGCAGAAAAAAGAAAAAGAAACTAAGGGAAACAGAAGAATATGTATCTGAAAAGATGATGAAAGCATAAAGAGAAGTAGGATAGGGCAAAAAGAAAAGGGAAAGATGTAAAGTGGAGTAAAGGGGAAGCCAGGATAGGTGAGAAAGAGGAAAAGTGCAAGAAAACTTTCCTGGCTTCCTATTTATTCCCTCCCACCCATGTATCCTTACCACCTCATGACCACACACACACACACACACACACACACAAAACCTGCTTCCCTGTTCCGCAGGCTTCTAAGTATGATCTCTTTCTCTTCACCTGACCTTCACAGTCACCAACCATTGTCCCAACATAACCAAAACTGTCCCCCAAGAGTCCTGCTTCTCTAAAGCTCCTCCTCATCCCCTATTTAAATACTATCATCTCATAAATACACGCTCACACACAAGCCAAATTCTGGCTCTCCTTATCATGGCCTCTCCACCCTGCTTCCAGCCCAACGTGTAAAAACAGGCCTCCCTCTGCAGACCAGACATTTACCACCCCCAAACTCACACCCCTGCCTTGGGCATGCTACCAAGAGAAACACCTGCAGAGACATGCGCGGGCTTCAGATCATGGGCAGGGGGAGACGGGGGGCCGGGGGTGGGGTACAAAGACACTTACTGGCATTACTATCAGCCAGGCTGTTGAGGCTACTAGAAATGTCCCTTCGCCGGAAAAGACACACAACCTTTGCCTCCACGTTTCCATTTGCAGTCTAAGAAGAGAAAAAATGGTGGTGAAAAGTAGTCATTTGGAAGTGGAAATGCATAAAGAAGAGACTAACAACAGTGAACAAGTCTAAAGGATGTAAGAAAACTCCAAGAAATTATGAATCAAGAGATTTACCTTTAAGGACAGACTTCCAAATCCCTTTCCTCGGCCCCCAAGAAACAGAATAGCAAAGTTCCCACTAAGCTCTCAATAGCCTCTCCTGAATGTGTGGAATGAATGAATAAATGAATGAATGAATATGAATGGGTACTTAGGATAGGGTTTGTGTTCTCTGTCCCTCTCTCTCCCTCTCATTCACCTGAAGTTAGAGACCTCAGAAGAAAGAGT
>NW_006789022.1:3413701-3438934 GCF_000442215.2 Lipotes vexillifer | reverse complement strand
GGGAGGGGGGGGGGGGGGGGGGGGGGGGGGGGGGGGGGGGGGCGGGGGGGCGGACTCTGCTCCACTCACCTTGTTGAGCTCTTCAATCCTTCTAACCAGGTAAGGATTGCTGGAGGAGTTCTCAAAATAGACGTAATCTGTAGGAGGGGGTGGGGAAGAACCGGGAAGATCAGAGGAGTAGATGGGAGAGCCGAGCACCAGGGTGGGAGGACCGAAAGCAGGCCCGAGTAGACCAAAAGGAGATAAGGGTCTAGGTAGAGAGGACGCTGAAATGTGGAAGTGGAGAGACTAACAGAAAATAAGGGAAGGATACCCCACCCTCCACCCCTAATCACTGAGTTCTGAAATCAGATCCTTCACTCAAAAGTGAGCCTTCAGGAGGAGACAAGAAGCAGGGGGTTCCCCACCACTCAGCGACGGAGTTGCATCCCAGTCTGGGCCAAGCGAGCAATTGTTCACTCCTGCGCAGGGCCCCCACCTTTGCGAACCGAGGCGCACAATAACGCCTGGGAAGAGGAAACCTCCCAACGGCTCCCCCGCAGGTGGCAAAGCGGTCGCCCCGGCCCTCCGCGCCCCCTGCCTGCCCTGTCAATTCCTTCAGAACCACTTTCCCAAGCCCACTCCGCGCCACCGGCGACCCCAGACTCAGCCCCGCGAGTGCCGTCGGGCCGCCCGAAGCCTCTCCGGGAGTCTCGGTGCTCAGCCGAGTCGCGATCCCCGCGCCCTCCCTCCCCGAGCTCCCGGTTCCGGTTCCGGTCCGCGTTCTGGACCACGCCGCCCCAAACGCGGCTCCCCGCGCCACCGGGTGCCAAGCCTCTCCGATCCCGGCCCCCAGCCTCTCCCGCCCCGGGCCCCGCAGCCCCTACGCCCGGTACTTACCCCCCACTCGGTACATGTTGGCCGCCATGGCCGTTCCCGCCGCCGCCTCCGGCCGCACAAAGGGGTCCGGGAGGCTCACTGGGGCAGGGCTCGAAGCGAAGCCCGGAGCGCGGGGCTGGTGCTTCGCAGAAGTCTCAGTCGGGCCCGCGCAGCCGGCACCTCCGCCGCCTCAGCCGTCACGGTTCATCCCGGCCCGCGCTGTCGCCGCCGCCTCTACCGCCTCTAGCCTGGGACGCCGAGGCCGGCGCCGGCCCGCTCGGCTTCTTCCGGAAGGAGCTCGGCTCCCGCCGGACCGGAGCCAGGCTGCTGCTCCCCCCGCGCTCGCCGAGCCCCGCCAGACGTTGGACTCAGAGGGCCGCCGCGAAGGCTTGCCCTGCCCGCCTCGGGGTTCGCCTCCTTCCGGAACACCTTCGGCGGATCCTCAGAACAAGGCCCAGCGCTCGGCTCCGGTCGGAGAACAAGACCTCAAAGCTCGGCTACTTCCGGAAGAAGTTCGCCTCCCTCCGGCCAACCGCGGCCCGGCGCTCGGTTATTTCCGTTGTGACTCGGCCCCGCCCCCGAGGGCGGAGAGAGGAGTTGGGCTTAACTCTTTCTTCGCCGGAATGCTGCAGCTCCGCATGCGGCCGCGAAAGACTCGAAGCGCCTTTGCGCTTCTCGGAGTTATTTGCAAGCGGCTTTGCCCGTTATTTGCATGAAAGGTCTGCGCTCCCTCACCCTTTCCGCATTCCCCTTTTCCTTCCTCCCCATCCCCACAAAGGCCCTAGGCGCCCAGCCGCGCCCCACAAAAGGACCGGGAGGCGACTTTGCTTTTGGTTTATTGCCCCTCAGCAGGCAGCGGGAGTCAGGGCCCCGGCTGGGGCTGCCCGGCACAGCCAGCGGGTCTATACAGTGTGTGCAGGGGTGCCGTTCGCCCCCTCCAGGGAAATGCGCTTTTGGGAATGTCTCGAAGTCGAGGACAGGGTCGGCCCCGGTAATGTGGAATTTGGGTGGGGCGGGGCCACGCTGCAGGGCCTGTGGGTCCCGTAGGACAGCGGTCAGACGTCGAGAGAGGAGGCGGGGGACAGGGAGGGGGTTCGAGAAGGCGTTGCAGGCGCCGGCCCCGCGCCCCCAGGGCCCAGCACTCGCCACTGGAAGATGCTGGCGTCCTTGCCGCCCAGCGAGACGAGGTGCGAGTCGTCGTGCGTGAACCGGACGCTGGTCACGTGGCTGCCGTGACCACCGTACACGAGGCTCGGCGCCTGGGCAGGAAGGAAGGTCGAGCTACAGCGGCCGCGGAGCCCTGGGACCCCTCCCGCCCGGCCCCGGAGGCCCCGGGAGGCCTTACCTTGGCGCGGGCGCACGGGTACTGGAAGAGGTGCACTTTGCAGAAGTCGTCGGCCACAGCCACCACGCGCTCGTTGTGGGAGCGGCACAGGGAGTTGATGTCGGTTCCATCCGAGCCGTCAGGCCACACGCCTAGCACAGCGGCCAGCCTCAGCCCGGCCTCCCGGCCGCCACCCACGGTCCAGAGCGGCACCATTTCCGGCGCTCAGGCGGCCCGGCCACCCACCCACCGGCCGCGCGTTCCAGGCAATCCTTCCCGGTCCCAAGGGCCGGCCGGAGGGGCCTCCTGGGCTGGATTTGCCAGTTTCTTGACGCCCACCCCTCTACACCTGTCCAGCATTGCGAGCCCGGGACGGGCTGCACCTTGTCTCCGCACCTCTCCCACAGGGTTCCGCGGCCCTGGGCCCCTGCTCACCGTAGACATGGAAGCCCAGAACGCAGGTGTAGGTGGCCCACTCCCGGTCCCGGCTCTCATAACGATTCCTCAGCAGCTTACAGCCTCCAGCCACGTCCCCTGGGGAGAGGGAGCCCACCCAGCTCAGCTCTCACCCTGCCCTCAGTGGGGAAGATGCCATGGAAGGGTTGGAAAGACTGGCTTGAGGCGGTGGCACGTGATCTGGTCAGGGTGGTAGCCCTCAGCCCAGGGCAACACCCAGCCCCATGTGCTTCCTGAGTTCTCAGCTGAAGTTCTCCTGTTTCTCATCAGTTCCTCCTCCCTTGATAATCAATCCCTCCACACCTGTCCTGAGAAACTTTTCCAAAACCATCTTTTCTTGGTGCATTTTTCAACTCCCCCAAGGCCTTGTGGGAACAAGACATGGTGCAAAACTGTGTGTTTTTTTTTGTCCAAATGACAACATTTCTCCTACGTGTATAATTCTGACTCCACTTCAAACCCATCTCCACCTCCCTGAGTGCCCCTCCACCTGGAGTTCCCCCACATCTTCCCCTTCATACCCTCCCAACCAGGAGCCCCCTCACATAAATAAAACCCACCCGTATTACCGTCTCCCCATGCCCTCCCCTACTGTCACTCACAGTAAAGGATCTCATAGTCCCCAGAATTGGACATGATGAAGTTCCCATCCTTGGACCAGTCAAGGTGAGTGATGAAGCTGGAGTGACCCTGGGAGCAAGGGTCAAGAGACTAACAATGTAGCCACCATTTCCCATCCCCTCACCCTCCTAAAGTACATTAGTTTACCTGCTATGGCAATGCCCCGCCCTCCACCCCAGCTTCCTCACCACACAGCGGCCAAAGCGGCTGGACTTGGCACCATCACTGGAAACGCTATAGATGTAGATCATGTTGTCATGGGAACCGATGGCCAGGTACAACCCATCTACAAAGACAGTCACTCAGAGAGGGAAGGGCCAGGGATGAGTCTAGGTTCCGGGGTGGGGGTGGCTCCCACCTGGGCTGTACCGGACCACTGAGAGCTGCTCATTGCCATCAGTGATGTCGGACACGATCTCTCTGGTCTCTGTGTCCAAAACTAGCCACCTAGAAGGGAGGGGGGTGGAAAGCAGGTGTGAGGATACCTGTCCTGAGCAGGGTAGGGGTTGGCAAGTCAGAGAGCCTCAGAGACACCAAAAGAAAGGCTGTGATGTAGACAGAGAGGTTATCTATCATTGCGGTCTTATGCTGGGAAGGGGGAAGGGGCTATGGGCAGATAAAAGCTGAGGGGCTCCTGATGCCGTCTGAAAGGGAGAATAGGGGCCCAACTACCAGGGCCTTGTGGAGTCTGTTAAGCTTGTCACTTCCCTGTGTTAGTCTCCCCTATGGCCCTCCCATCCCCGCTGCTTCTCTAGCCTGAGCTGCCACCTCCTCCACTCCCAGGCTTGCTTGGAGGGGAGAATGGATGGGGGAGGGTGTGATGACAGCTGCCGTAGGAGAGCAGGGGAAACCCTGGCTGCAGGGAAAAGCACTGAGAAGAGGGAGGGTGCAGCTGGGGCTCCTGAGCAGGCAGCGATCACACTCCTCCACCCCCACCATGACCAGAAACCCTTCCCATACCTCCTGCTTTCCCCTCCCAGGAGTCCTGGCTCCCTCTCACCTCCCTGTGTTCAGTCCTACGGCCACAACTGCCCCACTGGGGTGGAAGTCAGCACAGAGACCAGTCTCCTGGGAGGGGGGAAAGGTGAATTCAAGAAGATGCCTTTCTAGTGAGGGAACTAAGATGGATACCTTGTCATCTTGATAACAGTGTCAAAGCCCGCTCCTCTCAAGGATGAGAGGGACAGGAAACCTGGGATGGAGGCAGGGTATCACTGGAGCCTAAGCAGAAGTGCTACTGAAAACACTTAACAACCAGAAGTGACACCCCACAGCTGTGCCAGAGATTAACCGTCAGTTGCTGGATCAAGAGGACGTCTAAGGGCTGGGGGGAGAGCAGTGCTCAGGGGACACTGGAGGCATCACTACAGAAGAATGAATATTTTAGCAGCCAGTACAGCCACACCAGTACAAACGGGCTGTCTCTGGGAGCAAAAGGGAAGGGGTGTTGGGGAAGGAGTGGTGGCCACAGGAGTCATGGTGGGCGTGACACTGAGGATCCAGGGACACAGAGCTCTACCTTGAGGTCGATGCTCCAGGCCAGCGCGTGGCCCTCCCCATCCCACAGGCAGAGCTGCCGGTCGTGGCCACAGGTGAGGAAACGGTTCTGGAAGGGATGTGTGCAGAGCCCCCAGAGCTCATCCGTGTGACCCTGCGGCAGAGCGTGGGCTGTCACCTCTGCCCCTCCCCAACAGCCCTTCCCTTCCTGCTCGCTCGAACCCTTGGCCCCCCCCCAACCTGGATTACAGGGGAGAAGCCCTGGTCCAGATCTCCCCTCAGCAATGCATTCTTCGTGGTTCCCACCAGCAGCTCAGAGCCAAGCCCCTCTGCAACGGCCCGCACGGCCCCAAAGTGTTCAGGAATCTGCAGAGTGGTGGCAGAAAGTCAGGGGCCCACTGACCGTTCCTCTTCCCTCTCCTTCCCTTGACCCCAGCCCAGCCCTCACCTCAGCTTCCTGGAGGGCCACCAACCCAGGCCCCCACTGGACCAGCCGGCGGTCCCGCCCACCACCACTCATCACGGTCCCGTCCCTCCGGAGACACAGGGCGAAGATGGAACCTTCGTGAGCGTGCGCCTGGGCCACAATCCCATAGGTCTCTGTTGGCAAAGTCCTGGGTGGGTCATGCTTTTGGGGTGCAGGGAAGTAGGGAACAGGAGCAGCCTAGGCCGTCACAATAGAGTAATAACTGCCAGTTGCTGAGCGCCTAGTCTGATCCTCAGCTCAGTTTACAGACTGAACAACCGAGGCTCCAAGAAGTGAGGTAACTTCCTAAAGGCCAGGGAACTAGGGGCAAAACTGGGATTTGAACCCAGGATCTGGCACATTCCAAAGCCCCAGCCCTCTCTGCCATGCTGCCCCTCGCCCTCCTAGACTAGCCCCCCAGAGGGCCCCACCCTCGAACAGAGCACGATCAATTCTCAAGGGAAAAGGGAAAAGGATCGGAAATCCTCTCCTCTGTTTTCACAGACCGTCTGGGGAACGAGCCTTCCCAGATGCCACCCCCAATCACATACCTTTGGCCCCGCCCCTGCCTGGGGTCCTGGAATCTGAGAGGCTCCGCCCCCAGGTGAGAATGTTCCCCTCTGAGTCCCCTGTGAGAATGTCTCCATCCGGAAGGAACACAAAGCAGGGGATAAACTTGGGTTTCTTGTATTTCTAGGGGCCAGGCGAGCAGAGAGCAGAGGTCAAAGACACTACAAGTCTCGGGACAGTTGGGAGTTGGGTAGCGTCAGGGTCTAGAGTACTCAGACCAATACTTCCATCGCCACTCTGCCCTCCCCCACCACCCTGCACCCATCCACACCTCACCCCAAAGACACCCTGTTTCCTGGTGAGGGTCCCGTTCCCAGGAACCCCTGCTCCACCACTCCAGTTCCAGAAGTGGACGTGGGATTTCCCGCTGGTGACAATGCAGCTGCTGTCGCGAGGGTTGAAGCCAACGGCCAGGACTGAGTCATTTGTACTCTGAAGGGAAGATACTAGATTCAACCACCCCAAGTCCTGTGCACCTTCATTCTACCAGACTCTCTTCAACTGGCATCCTGACAACTGGTCTGCAGAAGTCCAGGACCCTCAGGACAACCCTTCCTCCAAGGCCCCGGTCCCCTAAGAGCACTACTGTCAGTCACTCACTAATGCCTAACACGGTGTCCCTCACGAGGTCAGAACCTCCGTGGTCCCCACTTCACAGCCTCAGAGAGGCTAGGAGGCTTGCTCCAGGGGGCCAGGCCAGAAAGGAGGTACACGTACGGGGAAGTCTGGAGCTCTCTGCACTCCACCACTCCCAGCACCTCAACCTCAGCGCCCCACCAGGCCACCTGGACACCTCACCTTGATCTCAGCCATCTTCGTTCCCCGGCTGCAGTCCCACACAGACAGCATGTGCTCATTGGAATCATCCACCACACAGAGGAAAGCACCCAGATCCTGAAGATGGGGGACACATCAGAGGGGCCGAGTAAGGCCTGGAGGTCTCAGGGTTCATGGTCCAAATTAGGCCAGGGGTGCCACGACAGGCTGAGAGAGCAGGAGAAGGGGCCACACTGTCCCTTAGGAGAACTGGCTGCGTGGGGCTTAGGAAGGCCGGGACTTCTGAGGCTTCCTGGTAAAGTACAAGGAGGGGGCTCCCGGACAAGGAAGATGGGGGCCTCGAGGCGCCGGGGCCAGCTCACCGCAACTGAAAAGGCCAGGGCCCCCACACCCCGCTCGAAGGCCCCCAGTCCGATCTCCTGCAGCTTCAGCAGCGTCTCCGAGTCCCAGATGTGAACCACCGGCTGCAGGGGCTGGCGGAGGAGGAGAGGTCAGGGGTGTGGAGGACACAGCTGGGCTGCGCTTTCATCCTGTCTGCCTGGCGCCCGACTGTGGCCTTACCTTTCCGTCCTTATCCACTCCGGCTGCCTGTCCGGAGGCTACACGCACACCATCAGGGTGAACAGCCAGGCTGAGTGGGGGAGGAGACACTCTAGGGAAGGGGGTCGGTCTCTCCTCTCCTGTTCCTCCACACCCACCCAGACCCTCTTCCTGCCAGGCCCACCATCCCCATGCCTAAAGCTGCCCACTCCCAAGCCCTAGGACCCTCACCATCGAACGCAGTCCGTGTGCCCCCGGTAATGTCTCTGGCCACCACCTCCAGGACCCCCTGGGCCTCCCCCGGGCCGGTACAGCACCACCACACAGGCGATAAAGTAGACCACCTCCCCAGAGCGCAGCACAAACAGATTAGAGCGGGAGTCACGACCCCGGTACCCGTAACTGGAGTGGGGATCACGGTCAAGGAAAGGGTCAGATCAAGGGCACCACGAGGAAAAGGAGAGAAAGACAGAGCTCTGGCTAGCAGCGCCATTGGCAGAGGATGGAAGAGGAGGATTCAGAGGTCTCACTCTCCTTGCAGACCCAGGAGGAGCAAGGGGTGGGGACATTCCATGATGGGAAGGGTGGTTCCCATGGGACTGGAAGGGGCAGGATACACCCAGTCAAGGCTGAGGGTCTCCGGGGGTGGGCCGCTGGGCAGCTCCTCGAGGCTGCGGATGCCAGACGGGATGTACATGGTAATGGGGCGGCCGCGAAGGAACATCTTCACTGAGATGCCTTCTACAGAAAAAAGAAGGGGGTGTCAATCACCATCCTGTAGCTTCCCTTCCAGGAAAGCCAGAGCAGAACTCAACCCACCATACCTCACAGGTCCCCCAAAATAGCTCCTGCAGCTGCAGCCCAAACCCTAACCCCATCATCCAAGTTCTTCCAGATCCCTCTATACATACCTAAATTATAATTGCTCCTCCGAGATCCAGGACCCCCAGGGCTGGAGAGGGGGTCTTTTCCCCCACGGCTGTTGCGAAGGAAGAAAAGCACAGGGATTGGGGTCAGGTCCCAAGACATAATCGTGGAGGGGCAGGACGTAAGAAAGGAGGTTACCCTAGAGATCACAGTCACCTCTGCAGACTTTCAGTTTGCATCGTGAGCATTCAGGGCTCAGGTGGGGACTCTTAGCTCCATTTAAGGCATGAGAAGACTGAGGCTAAAGAGGCTGAGTAAGCCTGTAAGAGGCAGGGTGGGGTGACACTTTCCTCCAGACCACCAGGCCTCTGGCTATTAACCACTTCATTTTCCCATCTGTAAAACGGGCCTTTAGTGAATCCAGAATGTACATCAGCCCTGCCTTTCAGGGATCTGAGAGGTAAGCAAGAATAGTCCTTATCTCTCAAGGGGAAAGTGACAGGTGAATTCCAGAGATCACTGTCCTTAGATGATAATAAGGTGACCATCTCTCTTCAGAGAATAAAAGAGAGGCCAAGGATAGGCCTAGAATGAACACTCAGGTGTCCTGGGGCCTGTACACACTCTGAGACAACTATGCTCAGCCACTAGGATTTCCCCTTGCTCTCTAGAAGTAAAGCTTGGTACACTGGGGTGTGCGAGAAGGCTGAGACTCTGAGGACCGTCACCCATGAAAATCATGGGTGCTTTTGGAAAACCCTCTTGGAATCTTGGAAGGTATGTTGTGATATGGTGGAAACGGCAGGGGAACTGGAGTCAGGAAGAGCTGGGTTGGAATCCTGGCTCTAGCTGTGTGACCCCAGGCAAATGACTTACCCTCTCTGAGCCTGCTTCCTCACCTGGACAATGATCAGCATGAGACCACCTACCCCCCAAGGATGTCGTGGGGACTGAATGAGATGGAGAAGGTTGAGGGTTTAGCACAGTGCCGGGTACACAGCAGGCACCCCAGGAGTGCTTGTTCCTTTCTTCCTGTTGGGCAATGAGGTCCCCCCACCCCACCCAGGGAAGTGAGGTGAGGGATGTGGAAAGTCAAGAACCTGAGCCTGGGGTGAGGCGGGCTCGGGGGAGGGGAGCCTCGCCCACCTCTCTGTGCTCCCTGACCGCAACAACAGGTTGGCCGAGGAAGCTGCCTTCCGGGAGAGTTTCTGGCGAGGCCGCTCTGATGGGGAAGAGGAGGAGGAAGAATTTCTCCGGGGCCTGGTTGGAGCAAAGTGAGCAGGTGAAAGTCATTCCCTCGGATTCTGCTCCCCACTCCTCCCTCCCCTCCCAGCCTCTGCCGCAGGACACTCACGTGTCAGTACGCTGTGGGGGCTGCACCAGCCTGAGGAGCCCTGGGGGGCCGGGCGAGCCAGTGCCACTGCTGCTGCTGCCCCCTCCTTCGGACTGGGTCCCACCGGGCTCTTCACCGCCCCCCTGCGGGGCCGCGGGCCCGTTGCTCAGGCCAGGGGGGCCAGGGGATGACTCCATCTCCACCTCTGTCTCTGTTTGGGTGCCTCGGCTCACCGAGGAGGGGCTGCGTGTGGGTGGCAGTCCCGGGGGAGCTGCAGCGCTGCTGGGGAGACAGTGCATCAACCCGAAGCCCCTGGGGGAGGCCCCAGCAAGGGGGAGGAGGAAGGTTTGACAACATGCATACCTGTCCCTTGTAGGGCCTGGTGTGCCAGGGTCCTGCAGGGAGGTGGGAGGCGCCTGCAGCCGCAGCACGCGAAGAGCTTCTGCCAAGGCTGCCTTTACCAGCTCCATCTCCTTCTCCTGCACCTGAAGCCGCCGGCTCAAGGACTGCAGGGCCTCCTGAGCAGGGCCCTCACCTGGGAAAGGGGCAATAAGCATTCAGAATGTACCCACCACCTGGGGAAAGGCTTGAGGGGATTCTCTCTGCCCCCAGCTGTGCATTTGTCCAATAGGACCTGCCCCCTTCGAGCAGCTCCGGGCTTGGATGCGCTCCCAGAGGGGAGGAGACGGGTGGTAAAGGTTCAAGGGCCTCCTTGTGGCAGGGCAGGCCAGGAACCTGGCAAAGCTCCCTTCCTGCTGCCGTCCCAGCCTCCGCAAAGACGGAGTACCATGGAGTACCAGGGGGAAAATATGGAGTACTGGCGAGGAACGTGGGAACCACAGGCAGAGGCGCAGTGCTGGTGAGGGACGACAGGGCCCAGCCCAGAGCAAGCTCAGGTCTCCAGAGAAGGCAGGGAAACTCAGAGGGAGCACCCGGAGAAAAGCGGCGGAGGGGGGGACGACACAAGAGTACAGTCATCCTGAGGACTCAGAGAGGGAGAAGACAAGTGACAGGAGAGGGTATGAGTGGAGAGAAGAGTCATAGCGAAGATCCCAGGGTAACAGTGGGGGTCAGAAGTAAAAAGACCCAAAATCCCAGGAAAAGAGGCCCAGAGTAACACAGGAGGTAAGGAAATTTTCGAGGGGCCCAGAGTAACACGGGAGGTAGGATGACGTTGGGGAAGTCCGAAATGACAGTTGGAGGATCCAAGTAACTAGGGGGAGCGACCTGAGGAACAGTGGAGGATGCTCAGAGCCCCCGGGGCCGAGGAGCACGCGGGGACGCCCCGAACAGCCGTCGGGCAATGGCAGCGCCCGACCGGCCGGCGCTCCGGGAAGGGGCACGCCGCCCGCCCCGCCCCGTACTCACCGGGCCCCCCGGCCCCGTCCATCCGGCCCCCGGCTTGCTCCGAGCGGCGGCGGCGGAGGAGGAGGCGTCTAAGCCGCGGGGGCCATGGCCAGAGAGAGGGGAAGGGGAAGCACCCCGGGGCGCGCGCGCAAGGGAGCCGAGCCACCCCCCGGGGGCGCTGTCGGGCGCGGGGAAAGGGCCTGGAGGGGGCGCTGTGGGGCGGGGGCCGCAGGCTCCGGAGCCCGCCGGGGCCTCGGACTCTCCCGGGACCGCTCTCGGCTCCCGGGGGTGGGGTGGCGGGGCCGTCCTGGGGCCCAGCGCCGCAGCACAAACAGGCGCCGGACGCGAAGCCGCCAGGCAGCGCGGGAGGCGGGGGGCGGGGCGGGGGGGGGGGGGGGGGCGGGCCCCCCCCTGCCGATGCAGGGCACGCGGGTTCGTGCCCGGGGGGGGGGGTGCCGGGCCGCCTGGTAACCCCTCCCTGTCCGGGCCTCGCAGCTCGTTTCGGGGGCGGGGCCGACCCGCTGACCCCCGGCCCCCTCCGGCCACCGCCCTCCAGGCCCTTCCGGGATCCTGGCCCTCGGACTCCCTGGGGACCTGGGAAGGAGCGCGGGCCGTGAGGTCTCCCGCCCCCAGCCCCTAGCCGGTCGAGGCAAAACCGACCAGCCCCTCCCCACTTCCGCGAGGGGACAGGGGCGGGGTCACGAAATAGGCCTTTTGCCCGGGGGCGGGGCTTTTCCTAAGGGGCAAGGCCAAGGTATCCCGAATTGGGACTGGCAGGGGACAGGGCAGAGGGTTATTAAGGCTGTGGCGGGAGGATACCCAGGGTATTGGGGTCAGGGTGGCATTAGCCCAGCTCAAGCCAGGCTGGGCTGACGTAGCATCCTGCCGCGGCCAACCCCTGTCCCTGACAGCTCTGCTGTCCCCTAGGCAGAGATGGGAGATGGCGCCGGTGCTTCCTCTGGTGCTGCCCCTCCAGCCCCGCATCCGTCTGGCGCAGGGCCTCTGGCTCCTCTCCTGGCTGCTGGCGCTGGTCGGTGGCCTCACCCTCCTCTGTAGCGGGCACCTCCTGGTCCAGCTGTGGCACCTTGGCACCTTCTTGGCTCCCTCCTGCCCGGTCGCTGCCCTGCCCCAGGTTGCCTTGGCAGCCAGTGCAGTGGCTCTGGGCACAGGACTGGTGGGTTCAGGAGCCAGCAGGGCCAGTCTGGATGCAGCTCAGTACCCTCCCTGGCGAGGGGTCCTGGGCCCGCTGCTGGTGGCTGGCACAGCTGGTGGCGGGGGGCTCCTGGTTCTTGCCCTGGGGCTGGCCCTGGCTTTACCTGGGACTCTGGACACAGGACTGGAGGAGGGCCTGGGGACTGCCTTGGCTAACTACAAGGACACAGAGGTCCCCGGACGCTGTCAAGCCAAACGGCTGTTGGATGAGCTGCAGCTGAGGCACCACTGCTGCGGGCGCCATGGGTACAAGGATTGGTTTGGGATCCAGTGGGTCAGCAACCGTTACCTGGATCCCAATGACCAGGACGTGGTTGAGTGAGTGATTTGCTTCTCCTCCTCCCTCTTTCTTTTTCTCCTCCTCTTCCTCCCTCCTTGAAACCCCACCTCACCCAGACAGGCGATGAATAGAGTCTAGTGACGGAGAGAATGGAGCACAGCTCTGCCATGTTTTAGCTGTGTGACCCAGGGCATGTTACCAAACTGCTCTGGGCCCATTTGCCTGTCTGTAAACTGGAGATGATAAAAGTACCACCTTACAGAGTTGTTGTAAGGATAAATGAATTATGTATGCATGCCTGGCACATAGTAAAGGAGTCAGTAAATGTCTCACTCGTTTTTTCCCTTCTCAACTCCTGTGCCCTGCAGCTTCTCCCCCAGGCCTCTATCTCCAGACATCCTAACACCCCTGCCCCTCCCTTTGCAGCCGGATCCAGAGCAATGTGGAAGGCCTATATCTGATTGATGGGGTCCCTTTCTCCTGCTGTAATCCCCACTCACCCAGACCTTGCCTGCAAAGCCAGCTCTCAGACCCCCACGCCCACCCCCTTTTTGATCCCCGACAGCCCAACCTAAACCTCTGGGCCCAAGGATGCCATGAGGTGCTGCTGGGGCACCTGCAGGGGCTGGCAAGCACACTGGGCAACATGCTGGCTGTTACCTTCCTGCTGCAGGTGAGTCAGCAAAGTGTCTGAGGCCTCCTCTGGGCCTCCTCACCGCCTCCAACCCAGGGGCCCCTGGAACTGCTGACCCTCATTAACCTCTTGCCCCTTGCTTTCCCCACAGACTCTGGTACTCTTGGGCCTGCGGTACCTGCAAACGGCACTGGAGGGGCTCGGAGGAGTCATCGATGGGGAGGGAGAGGCCCAGGGCTATCTCTTTCCTGCTGGGCTGAAAGACAGGCTGAAAACAGCATGGCTACAGGGAGGGGTGGCCCGCAGGCCAGCACCTGAGGAGGCCCCACCAGAAGAGGAACCTCCCAAGGAGGGTCTACCTGAGGCCTAGTGGCCTGGAGCTTGGGGTGGGGATGAGGGGTGGGGGGAATGGGAGAGATGGACAAGATTGGAAACCTCACAACTCCTTATAGGCTCCAGGTGGGGGAGGAGGGATCTCTGGAATTAGAGGGTTAAGGATAGTCAGTGAGCTGGACGGGTAGGAGAGAAAATCAGGTGTCCTAGGGCCTAGCCCATGGCCAGAACCACCAGGGAAGAACAGAAAAAAAAAACAGGGTGGTGGGAAAGTGACATGGGAAGGACTGGAGGCTGCTTCTGGTGCACAGACTCAATAAAGCTTTTGGACTGAAGCCACTGATCTTTCTCTTCAAGGGGGTGGGGGCCCTGAGAGAACTGATTTCCATCTGATGGAGAAGCCAGGACTCCAGGGTTTTGACCTGGTAAGGATCAAATGCAAGAACCTGACATGGGAAGTGAAGGAAAACAGAAGCCCCTCCAGGTTGAGAGTTTTTATTCTGGAGGTTGGGGCGGGGGGGTGGTCAGCATGCTCAGGTGGGGAGGGTCCAGCCCAGCTCCTCCAGCCCCCCAGTGCATGCCCAGCCCCAATAAGTTACCCAGTCACTCAGCCGCCCTCCCGCCCGAGACTCTCTGTTTTCTGCTCCGCCCCAGACAGGGCCCATCTGGCTCAACACAAGGGCCGCTTGTCCCTAGCCTGTGGGCAGTGCCACAAGGCAGGCTGGGGGAGGGGAGAAGCAGCTGGGCCACGCCCTGGGGTTGAAGGGGCAGAAGGGCCGCCCCTGGCTCTGAGGGCTCAGGACTTGGAAAACCACATCCTGGGCAGGCCAGGGATCCAGTCCCACAGATCTGTGTCTGATGAGGTGGTGGGCAGTGGAGGGCCGCCATCACACCTCGACAGCTGGGTCTGAGCCTCGGCCCTGCCGCTGCAGCTGTTCCTCCTGCTTCGTCTTGGGCTTCTCTGTCCGCGTATGCCACACCAGAACCTGTCCCGGGAGCTTTCAGTTAGAGCCGGGCCCAGCCACAGCCAAGCCTCTGGGGCACGCAGTGTAGAACGGATTCTCCAACCCCCTCGACACACACCGAGTTGGCTGCCAAGTATGAAGGGCGGGTGGGGGGAGGCTTTAATGCCTCTAAAATGGGGCTTAATCCCTTACCCTCTCTCTGTGTCACACGGGTGCCAGGAGACAGAGTGGCAGGAAGAACACTTTCCTTCCCTGCCTCCCAGCTTCCCCTTGAGGAGAGCAAGCAAGGTTGAATCTGAGCCCTGGAGGGTCTCTCCTGGTTCAAACACCCATCCTTGATCCTACTCCCCAGGGCCTCATTCCACTTCTCCCATCACCCGTCCATCCCACGGTCAGATTTCTGTGCCCACCTCCATCCCCTTACCCGAGTGCAGTTGGCAGCCCGCGGCTCCAGGTCCTTGGGATCTACAAGGTGGCTCAGGAGGCTGCTCTCCAGGTGGCCCCGAGGAGCAGTAGCATCAAACCGGGCATTGGGTTTCGCCAACAGCAAGGGCAGGGAGACAGCAAATCCCGCCATATCCACTGGGAAGGGCCTATTGGGCTCCCATGCCGTGTGGAAGCCCACAACCCGGCCATCCTGTACGCGAGGGCCCTCGAATCGCAGGCCGCCCACCAGCCCCACTGGCCACACTGAGACTCCACGGGTCCAGCGCATCTAACAGAAGTCAGGAAAGAAGAAACAGGAGACAGGAGGTGGCCCAGAGGAACGGGAGCAGCGGGAAGGACCACTTGAGTCACTCTGCCCCACCGCTCCCCACTCCTCACCTAGGGAAAAAGATGAAGTGGACCCCACCTGGCCTGTTTCCCCAGCCCCATCTCAGTGCTCACCTCCTCAAAGAGTTCCCGGCTGTAGGTGTTGTCATCATCAGCAAAGTACACGACTCCCCGGGTGCCTGGTGGGGGTGGATCCTTCTCTCCCGCCACAGCACCCCCTCTGCTCCGGAGCCAGTCCAGGGCCCTGTTCCGTTGCTCGACACCTCGGGGCCGAACCCAGCCTGGCTCGCCCTCCCGGAGTCGCTGGGCCTTGGGGGTGAGGACTGCCAGGTGTGTGAAGAGGAGGCCAGAGGCAGCCAGCAGCCCCGAGACCAACGGGGTGGGGCCCTCAGCATCCTCTACCAGCAGCCAGTGCAGCCGGGGCACCAGGCTTAGGGTCTGGGACAGCCGCACCAGCTCCGCCTTCTGCACCAGCCTGCAGGGGGAAAGATGCAGGAGGAAAAGGGGTAGGCCCCATTTGCCCACTCCAGAGGGTACATATGGCTTCTCCTGGGCCACTCCTAGCACCAACCCCCCCCCCACCCCGCCCGTGACCTTTCCCTGACCAGCACCCAAACGCCCTGTTCTTTTCTTTGTCTTGTTTTGTTTTTTGACCGAGCCACTAAGCTTGCAGGATCTTAGTTCCCTGACCAGGGATGGAAACCATGCCCACTGCAGCGGAAGCACTGAGTCCTAACCACTGGACTGCCAGGGAATTGATTCACCTGCCCTGTTCTTAATGTCCATGTCTGTCACTCACCTCAACCCCAGGGCTCTGACTATAAATTAAGGGCACAGTCTTTGAAATCAGATCTGGGTTTGAATGCCAGTTTTGTAACTTATTAGGTGAGATATCTGGGGAAATGGCTCCATCTCCCCAAGGCTCAGTTTCCTTTAAATAACTTTAAAATAACAGTACTTTACAACAATGTTGTTTTAAAGATTAAATAAGATCATAACTTTTTAGAATACCAGTAGGACCATGTTCTTTGCCGCCTATGCTTGGATTTCCAGGTAGAAGAGTTTAGAGGAGGCCTTTGGCTCATTCCTCTTCAGGGGACGAAGATTTATCCGAGTTTAGACAAGAAAGTGGGAAGGTAGGGGCCCAGTCTCTTGCAGGCTTCTTTACCCTTCAGATGGGCCTGCCCGCCCCAGGCTTGATGGTGTGTGTAGGGAGGTGGAGAGGGTCTAGAGATGCCCTGGCGTAGGTGGGTCAGCCACCTGATTCCAGGCAGATGTCAGCAAGCCCTTTTGGCTACAGATTCAAAACCACATTTCCCAATTGGTTTGTGTCACCAATAACGCTACGTTTTATTTAAAAAAAAAAAAAGGAACACACTTAGCACAGTGTGGGGCAGAGAGTAAACACACTGCAAATAATAGCTGGTGTAACTATTTCTAGACCCCCGTATGACTGCAGGGCCAAGTCCTTTTCTACTTCGATTTAGCCAAGGGGTTCCCAAACTTTCTCACCAAAGGCTCCCTAAGGAGAGAGAGTGAACTCACTGGCAAGTTCCGAATTTCTTTGCAACTTTATTGTTCTATCTTAAAACTGCTCAGGAATATTGTATTCTACTTCACAGCACATCCCTGTGTCTATTTTAATAGAAAAACATTTTCCCACAAATCTTTGAGTAATGATGTGGTTCATTTAGCCTGTCATTTGGCATGCCTTAGCTTGAGGAACATCCCCTGGCCCAGCGCCTCCCAAAACTCATCATCGACCCCAGCCTCTTGGTCCATGCAGATGTTGGGTGCATCACAGCCCATACCTGGCATAGGTGGGGGTAACAACATAGATAGTAGGCAGAGCCTCAGGTTCAGGGGGCTGGGCAGGGGCAGGGGGTGGACGGCGGAGATCGGCTTGCAGCTGGGAAATCCTCAGATCCTTCTGCCGAAGCTGCTCTGCTGCTGCCCGCAGGGGAGAGAGGCAGTCACATGGCTGGCCTGGTCCCAGGAAGCAGGGATGGGGGCAGAGAACCACAGTATGTTCAGCATCCCAAAGGGCCATAACCTTCTGTTCAACTAGTCAGTGCAGGGCTCTTTACAACTTCTCTAACAGCTTTTCTACGCCTTGGGTGGTGGGGAGCTCACTGCCTCAATTAGCAGTCCCTCTCCGACTTTACCAATTCCATCCATTACGGTTTTCATTTGGCTATTGAGCTGATTACCTGCCTCCATCCTTTCTACCTGCTGGTCCTAATTCTGCCTTCTGGAACCATAAAGAACAAGTTGATCTCCTAAAACAGGACAGTCTTTCAAATACCTGAGGATCATGCAGTGGCCCAGTCTCTTAAACCCTGCATAAGAGGCAGGGTTCAATCTGTTCCACTGGCTGTGTGACCAAAGACTCATTAAATTCACTGATTCCATCATTGGATAAATATTTATTGAATGCTCCTCCTGGGAGGCACTGCCTTAGGTGCCCGGGATACAGCAGGAAACCAAACAGACATGGTCCCTGCCCTCATGGAGGTTTCAGTTTAGTGGAGGAGCTGAACACTAAGCAAAGAAACAAATTAATAAAATTATTAGAAACCGTGGTAAGGGCCATGAAGGAAACAAATAGGATAGAGAATTAAAGAGAATCCAGATTGAGAAGAGTTACTTTAGCTAAGGTGGTCAAGGAAGGCCTGTGAGGCGGTGACATGTGAGCTGAAGCCTGAAGGATGAGAGAGGGAGCTGGGAAAGAGCTGGGAGAAGAGCACCACAGGCAGCGGGGACAGGTTAAGTGCTTGGAAGCAATGAGTGTGGGGTTTTCAAGAAACTGTCATGAAGCCAGTGTGGCTGGAGCAGAGCGAGCGAGAGGGTTAGGAAATGGGGTTAGAGAGCAGACCGAGGCAGGATCATGCGGGGCCTTGCAGGCTCTGGGAAGGACTCTGATTTCACCCGAGGTGCGGCGGGCAGCCGCGGTGCGTTCTAGAGAGGGGAGTGCGCCCGGCGGCCGCAGAGGGCTGTAGAAGGGCCGAGCCGGATGAATGGGGTCTGCGCGGGGGTTCATCCCTAGGGCGGGACGCTCGGCGACGGGTGCCCGAGGGCCGACCCGCCGCGCCCCCGCCCCGCCCCGCTCACCGAGCTGCACCAGCGCGTAGAGGAGGCCGGCGATCGACACCAGGAAGTAGGCGAGGAACACGTTCTTCAGCTTCAGCTTCATGGCCGCGCCACCGCCGGCGCCTGGGCAGGCGGGGTCCTACAGGCACGAAGGTCCCCGCCCCCAGCCCGCCAGCCTGCAAGCCCCGCCCCTGCAGCGGCCCCGCCCCTTGACCCGCCCTCCTCACCCTCCACTCGACCTGCTCCCAGGAGCTGGAGCTGGCAGTAAACGTCGCGGCCCACTTCCGGTCAGTCTGCACACTCCCTCCCTCCGGGTTAATTTCCGCTCCCACCGCCTAGTTCTGGGAACCACGGTAGTGGGTGACGTCATATCCGCCGTATCAAGCGCGCGCGGCCGGCGGTCAAAAGCCAGGTAGGGTACTTGGGAGTGGCTTTGGGACCCTCCCCTTGACCTCTAGTCCCTCTGCGCAGATTTTCTCCTTATAGTCATTCATTCATCCATCAGTCACTGCGGGTAGTAACAGTACCTCAATACATACTTGTTACATGAATGAGTGAAATCTAGGGCCTATCATGTGCCAAGCCTGTGCCCTGGGTGTCTCATACAATCCTCACTATAATCCTTTGATTACAATTTTAATTTAGGATATTATCACTCTAAAAATTGATGTTGCAGAATTTTGATATTTAACAAGATACTCGGCAAAAATGCAAAAAATACATAGTAATCTAATAAACCAAAAAATAGTAAAGGGGCATTTTTGATATTTCATTAATCAACCTCTCATATTCTAATACTTCTTGGAATTGTTTTTTTTTTTTTGAATTTCTAGTATGACTTGGAATCAGGTCCCTTTCTGGGATGCAGAGTTTATATCCATAGTGTTTTTTCAGCACATCTGGCAGTAGATCAGGAGCAAACTGCTCTTCTTCAGGGTTGTCACAGTATCTTGGTCCACTTTTTTTTTTTTTTTTTGCGGTACGCAGGCCTCTCACTGTTGTGGCCTCTCCCGTTGCGGATCACAGGCTCCAGACGCGCAGGCTCAGCGGCCATGGCTCACGGGCCCAGCCGCTCCGCGGCATGTGGGATCTTCCCGGACCGGGGCACGAACCCGTGTCCCCTGCATCGGCAGGCGGACTCTCAACCACTGCGCCACCAGGGAAGCCCTTGGTCCACTTTTGTGTTAAGAGATTAGGTATTGTCCCCATTTTACAGATAAGTAAAATTGCGCCAAATCATGTAATTCCCATCGTACAATTTTCTATGTCCCTTCTAGATACCTGACTCCAGGAGCTGTACTGTCTCCTCTGACCCACACTGAAACAGGTGACACAAGGGGTGGGGGTAAAATGTCAAGGCAATGAGCTATCTCCCAGGGAATTAACTGGAAATTTCTCTTTTTTAAATAAATTTATTTGTTTACTTTTGGCTGCATTGGGTCTTCGTTGCTGCCCATAGGCTTTCTCTACTTGCGGCCAGCGGGGGCTACTCTTCATTGCGGCGCATGGGCTTCTCATTGCAGTGGCTTCTCTCGTGGAGCATGGGCTCTAGGCACGCGGACTTCTGTAGTTGTGGCATGTGGGCTCAGTAGTTGTGGCTCACAGGCTCTAGAGTGCAGGTTCAGTAGTTGTGCCTCACAGGCTTAGTTTCTCCGCGGCATGTGGGATCTTCCCGGACCAAGGCTCGAACCCGTATCCCCTGCATTGGCAGGCGGATTCTTAACCACTGCACCACCCAGGAAGCCCCTGGAAATATTTCTTGAGCTGAGGAATTCCAGAAACACATCCCCTAACTCCTCACAGGCATAAACCATCCTGAGCAGTAATTTTTCCAAACAAACAAACCTAGTTTCTTGTTAAAATAATCTCTAAGACTTGTGGTCAGTCTACAAAATGGAGGAAACTATTTCTTGTCACTAAAACAATGGGAATTTTTTTAAATGCTGCTAAAGAGAAGCAGTCTTTAGTATGAGAACATCTGACATATAGCTATTTCTATTCAAGAGGGACCCCATTAGCTCTGGTCACCACTATCAACTAGGCCTACTAAAATCTGATGACCTTGCTGGGCTCCTCTCTGAAAATACTGGCATCAGGGACTTCCCTGTGGTGCAGTGGTTAAGAATCTGCCTGCCAGGGGCTTCCCTGGTGGTACAGTGGTTGAGAGTCCGCCTGCTGATGCAGGGGACACGGGTTCATGCCCCGGTCCAGGAAGATCCCACGTGCCGCGGAGTGGCTGGGCCCGTGAGCCATGGCCACTGAGCCTGTGCGTCCGGAGCCTGTGCTCAGCAATGGGAGAGGCCACAACAGTGACAGGCCCGTGTAGCACCAATCAAAAAAAAACAAATCCTGAGACAGTAAATAAAATGCCAGACCTCTCATAGGTCTGCAGATAACTGTTTGTAAATATGGAAAATACACTTTGTTTCATTTCACTGTTCTCAACTGATAGGACAGTTAATCGAATTTTTTTTTTTTTCGGTATGCGGGCCTCTCACTGTTGTGGCCTCTTCCGTTGCGGAGCACAGACTCCAGACGCGCAGGTTCAGCGGCCACGGCTCACAGGCCCAGCCGCTCCGCGGCACGTGGGACCTTCCCGTACCGGGGCACGAACCCGTATCCCCTGCATCGGCAGGCGGACTCTCAACCGCTGCGCCACATCGGCAGGCGGACTCTCAACCACTGCGCCACCAGGGAAGCCCGATAATCGAATTTTAATTGGAGCAAATCAAAAAGTTATATCAAGATTCTAAGTAAATAGATTGACAAAATACCTGCCTTTTTAAGCTTTCGGAGCAGATTTATTACAGAATAATTTCACATGGGTTTGGGCACCTTCAGTGCCTGTGTTAACATTGAGTTTCTGTACCTGGGCTTCCGTGGGGATTAGCAGGTCCGGGTTGAGCCTCAGAGGGTCTGTGAGTGTCTGCAGATGCTCTTCTTCATCAGGATGTCTACAAAAAAAAAAAAAAATCCGCCTGCCAATGCAGGGAACATGGGTTCCAGCCCTGGTCCGGGAAGATCCCACATGCCGTGGAGCAACTAAGCCCGTGCGCAACTACTGAGCCTGCGCTCTAGAGCCTGCGAGCCACAACTACAGAGCCCACGTACCACAACTACTGAAGTCCATGTGCCTAGAGCCCATGCTCCGCAACAAAGAAAAGCCACCACAATGAGAAGCCCGTGCACCGCAACGAAGAGTAGCCCCCGCTCGCCCCAACTAGAGAAAGCCCGCGTGCAGCAATGAGGACCCAATGCAGCCAAAAATTAATTAATTAATTTAAAAAAAAATTGGCATCAAGCAAGCTGAAGGAGGCTTTGCACTCACTCATTTTGCTCAACCAATGAGGCTTATGCTGAAGCTAAATGAAAATGTCAGGTCCTCAGGCTTTTAGGGGTCTGTGGTTCAGGCCAGAACTGGAATCCAGACGCCAACAGTTATTTATGGTTTCTCTTTATTGTTTCTCCTTTTATCAAAACCTGTCACAGCTGGGGGCCAAAGGAAGTAAAAAAAATTCCCACAAACATTCCCCATAGTCCCCAGTTAGTCCCCCCCACCACCCCCTGCCCAGGGCCCTGGGCCAACCCTGAGCGCACATGATCATCTCCCCCACCCTCAGCCTTCCCCCAGCAATAAATACAGGTGACCATGATTCGATGAAACCACAACTGATTTCTCCATCTGGAATGCCCCTCAAGGGGACAAAATTTTAGGAGGCAGAAGTCTCGCTCATCCCCTCTTAAGGAGTGGAAACTTCTTTCCCCCAAGGGACAGGGGAGGTAGAACTGCCCCTGTCAGAACCGCAGCTGCTCTAGATAGAAGCAGGGAGAGGAAAGGCTGGGATGCCAGGGAAAAGGATGTTTTCCAGCAACCTCACTCCTTTGATCCATTCATCCCTTATCAGGGTAAGGGGTGGACCCTGTGCATCAATGGGGCATAAAAAGGAGAGGCCTGATAGAGAAGAGCCAGGAGGAAGAAATAAAAGGAGGGAGAACAGTTTGGTGGGGAGGGAAGGGGAAGGAGAAAAGGAGCCCTAAAGCTCACTGCCCTCATCTTCTTCCAAGAAATGGCATCAACACACAAGAGACATGAATGGAGCGGGTATGGAGGAGATTCAGGGCCCCCAGAAGAAAGAAAAGAGAAGGGGAAGCAAGGGCCCTGTGGTCCCCAGGTCTTCACAGGTGAATGTGCTCCAGTCAGAGCAACAGAATATTTGGGGATTAAGGGAGATGTGGTGTCAATGGGGTGGGAGAGGTCAGGAGATCACAAAATGAATTCAGAGCCCAGGGAAAGCCCTCTCATCCTGCCCAGATGTTGGCAGAATGTAGATCTTGAGATAAGAAAGGTGAAGTCTGGGGAAGGTCAAACTCCAGGGCAGAAGGAAGAGTAACTATCAAGACCATCACACCCCACCCCAACATCCCTTGGGTTATCGCAGGTGAATACTCCAGTCGGATACCACACTGACGCCAGGCTTGCGCAGGATCAACACAGAGGTCTCAGGGTCATGCTGGAAGGACAGGCGGCTTTCAGGAGATCCTGGTGGAGGAAAGAGAAAGAGTGCCAGAGTCAACAGCAACTACTTTCCTATATGCAGGGGGTCCCCAACCCTGCCCTGCTTCTCCTCTTTCCCCACCTGGGGGCCAGATCACTCACCTTTTGTCTGGAGTACCACAGTTGCTGGCTTTCCAGCCCCTATTATCACCACCCGCTCAATCCAAATTGGTGTCTCAAAGTGGCCTTTGGGGTCTGCTGAGCTGAAGGAAGCAAAAATGGATACCCATCAGGAAAAAAACTGTCAGAGCAGAAAGGAGAGCAGAGCAAGGCCATGATGTAAGAGCACAGTGAGCTGTAAGCATCCCAGAGGCTGCCAAGGAAGAAAGGGTACCTCCTTACCTGGAGACAAGGGTGTTACCAGAGAATGAGAATCGACGCAGCAGGAACTCATGGCGAGTCTGATAGTTGAACGTGTGCCCATCATCTAGAAAGAGCTCTCCTTGGGCCGTACCCTGAGCAGGAAGTGGGGTAGGCGAGAGCCTGAGCCCAAGAGGGAGTGGAGGGGCACATCCCCAGGGGACTGAATCCTAGGAAGGTAGGCAGATGGTTGAGGAGGCTCCCTGCCTATGCACTCACCTGGAGGCTGAGTGCAACAAAAAGAGTGATGGGGTCATCCTTCATGCAGTCTGAAGAACGCCTCACTCGCATCCATCGGGGCACAATTGTCCCTCCACGCTGGAACACAGGGATCTAGGGCAAAAGCAGTGCTGGGATGAAGCAGCCCTGTTGTTCAACCCTGGGCCCTGCAATATCTTTTGCTCGTGCATATCTGTGTCCCCTTAGGAACTGGACTCCAAAGTATACACTCTCTCCCCTTCTGGAAGCCTACAGGCAGATGGAGCTGGCAGCTGGGCCAGGCATACTCACACTGCTTAGAGTTACAGGCAGATACAGGGTCTGGGGACCATGATGCTTCTGGTAGCTATGAACGTCATACCACACCTGTGGGTGCAGAAGATATACTTGGTCACTCCTGCACAGAGGACCCCCCCACTCTATTTACCCTCTCTGACCTCCACCACCTTTCCCCACCACACCCTTCCTTAACTCACCTCCCCTTGGCCAGGAAGATAGACCTGCACGCCATGAGCCTCAGAGTCTGATACAGGGTGAACCAGCAATGCATCCCCTAAGACACAGCAGAATCAACTCTGAATTGGGGGGATCAGTTCCCAAAGAGGGAGCCCTAGAGCACCCACCCCCTTGCACCCCTGGCCTCATTCACTCCTCCCTCCCTGCACATCCACAGACATATCTATCACAGTGCTTGCTTCTTCTCAGCCCTATCCCAACCCACCACTAACTGTCCCCCTTGTTTCTCACCAAGCAGGAACTGATCATCTATACTGAAGGTGGTCACATCCTGAGGATAATGCACCCACAGGGGCCTAGGAAGGAAGCAGGACAAGAAAGGAAGACACTTGCTGTTTGGCAGAAGTCAAAGATGCTACCCCAGGCACTGGCAAAAAGAAGAGCACAGGGGAAAGACCCACGAGCTGGCAGCCAGACAGCCCAGCAGGCTTAAGGACTCAGCTATGCACTCTAACCTTGGTCTAGACATTTAACTTCCTAACCCGTCTCCCTGCCTCCTCCCACCCTGCTCCCCCTGGAAACTGCTCTGCATAGCTACCTCCCAGCGGCCACTTCATTATCCTGGCCTGAAAAGCCCTCCAGTTCAGGTTGAATTTTCCACTCCACCTCATCTACCTCTCTCTCTGGTTCTTTACCCCTGAGACACACTGGTTTGTTCCTACTCCTGGAACACAACAAACTCATTTCCATTTCATAATTTTTGCACTTGCAGTCTCCCCTGCTTGGAACATTCTTCCTCTGTGTCACAAAAGTCTGTCTTACTCATCAGTCAGGGCTCATCTTTACGTGGCCTGTTTTGTTTTTTTTTTTGCGGTACGCGGGCCTCTCACTGCTGTGGCCTCTCCCGTTGCAGAGCACAGGCTCCAGACGTGCAGCCTCAGCGGCCATGGCTCACGGGCCCAGCCGCTCCGCAGCATGTGGGATCTTCCCGGACCGGGGCACGAACCCGTGTCCCCTGAATTGGCAGGCGGACTCAACCACTGCGCCACCAGGGAAGCCCTACGTGGCCTGTTTGTGGAACTTAACTCCGTTACCCTGTTCTATTTTTTTCAAAAAGCTTGTCAGTTTTGGCAGTTTTCCTATTTCCATATTTGTTTACATGTGTCTCTGTCTTCCTCCCAAAAATGTAAGTTCCACAAGGGTAGGACACTTGTCTGACTTGTTTCTGGCTCGGGATAGTGATGAGTAACGCCTAGCATGTCAGAAGCACTCAGTAACGTTTACTGCTCTTCATCTCCCCACTGGTCTCTTCTTACTCTTGACCTTGCAGTCAGATTTCCCTCCTTTACAAGGCCCTGGCGAATGAAGAAAGAGGCCCAGAGATGGAACCCAGTCTCCCAGCCATCTCAGTCCATTCTACACAGACCCAACTGAATGCCTCACCTCATGACAGGAATCCCTTCACGATGGGCCTGATAGAAGAGGGTGTACCAGAAGGGCAGCAGGGAATATCGCTGACCCAAGGCGTCTCGGATTATGGCATGGTACTGAGACGGTAACAACCACGGCTCTCGCCGACCAGTGTCCAAGTGGGCATGTGCCCGGAAGAACGGCTGGTAGGCACCCATCTGGTACCAGCGCACAAGCAGCTCTGGCTCTGGATTTTTGAAGAAGCCGCCCACATCCGCTAGAGGGGGGG
>NW_006789022.1:3406638-3413583 GCF_000442215.2 Lipotes vexillifer | reverse complement strand
AGGGGGGGGGGGGGGGAACGGATGGAAAAGAGGGTGAAGAAGCGCTGCTGCCTAAGGAGCCCCCGAGGCCCCACCGTGGACTGTCAGTTCTCTTGCTCAGGCCCAGGTTTCATGCCCTCTACCTTGCCCCTCTCCCGCCAAAGCAAGGCTCCAAGTTCCTCCCCCTCTCACCTCCACAGAAGGAAAGTCCCACCAGCCCCAAGCTGAGACACATAGGAATAGAGATCTTCAAATGGTCCCATTCGGCAGCATTGTCGCCTGTCCACACGGCTCCTGAGGAAGAAAAGAGGGAGGGAACTTGCAAACAGTGAAGGGGCTCAGCCTTTTATATAGCTGACCTCTTTAACCTGCCACATCTCCTCTGGGGCCCCCAGAGTCCTGCTGAGGATGCCGGAGTTCACAAGAGCACTTCAACACAGACTGGCCCTCCCACTCCCTGCCTCGCTTTTAGTGAACAGCTGGAAGGAAGTACGTAACTCTCAGAGGATGGACAGACTTCTCCAAGAACCAGGCCCAGGTCCCTCTGCCACAGCTTTATTCTCCAAATCTTACCAAAGCGCTGGGAGCCAGCAAAGAAAGCCCTGCTCAGGACAAAGGGGCGTTCTGTGCCCCCGGAGCGCAGCACCAGCCCGTCAGCAGTTGCCATGTGCTGCGTGGGAACAGGAAAGAAGGGTAGTGAGGAGCAAAAGCCAGCTGTCATTGGTGCAAGTTCTCGGTCCTTGGTCTCTCCTCTTTCAGTCCCTTACCACGTAGAGGCCATAGATGTTATGCACGTCTCGGTGCTCCCAGCCCCCATAATGCTGGGCATCCTTGAGCATGGTGACCTCAGGACCATTGAACACGGACGGTTCATTCATGTCATTCCAGACATAGAGGTTGGGAGATGAGCCCTGAGAACACAAGGCAGAAAATGGGGACAGACGACAGAGGGGAGGAAGAAGACAAAACAGTGTCTGAGCAGAAAGCTCCTAGGAATCCAGAAAGATGCATTTCTCAGGGAGCCCCCAGGATCATCAAGGCCCCGATATCTTATGAGCAACCAACCATAGCAGGGATAGCAGGCAGAGAATGACTGATTCCAAGAGGTAGAGTGGGAAAGACAGAGGCAGGTCGGGGAGGGGCTGCCATACCTCATAATTGTCAAAGCGAAACATGTTAGCCCACCAGGCCCTCATCTTGGGATTGGTGAAATCAGGGTAACCGGCTGCGCCTAGAAGAAATCAAGGATTGCTTTCAACCCCTGAGGGGCAAAATAGCCTCCACTCTAGCTCCCTGGTCTCCCAATAGCCTCCTTCAATTCTGGGCCCACCTACCTGGCCAGCACCAGCCTTCGTAGTCAGAGCCATCCCGGGTTTTAACGTACAGACCCAGGTTCTGCAACTCTTCATGTACGCGGTAGCCAGAGTCCACCTTGATGTGGGGGTCCACGATGGCCACCAGCTGGGGGCACGGAACATGGGTGGTGAGAGTTCTCCAGGGCTATCATGCCTGAGAAAACCAACCATGGCTGCGGCCCTCTTACCTTCCGCCTCTTGGAGGCCAAATGCTCAAGCATGGTAAGGGGCTGGGGGAAACGGCTGGAGTCCCAGGTGAAATACCGCTTGCCATCAGCATGCTCAATGTCCAGCCAGATGACATCGCAAGGCAGGTTGTGATCATCGAAGCCCTGATCGACTTCCAGAACGTCAGCCTCATCCCGATAGTTCCAGCGGCTCTGGTGGTAGCCGAGGGAGAAGAGCGGGGGCAAAACCTGGGTCCCTGCAGGTTCAGTGAGGGATGGGTGTTACAATGGGGTCAGGCTCAACCTGGCCAATGGGGATGCCCAGAAACTAAGGGAGATGAAAGGGCACAGGGCTAGAGAAGAGGCCAAGGCACAGGATTTCTGAAAATGCAGTCATCCCTCAAGAAGCCAAGGACCAGAAAGGGAGGCTGCAGGCTGACAGAGTAGGGACACTGCATACCTGTGAGACTAGCATACTGCCGGAAGACATCAAAGACAGACGGCCCCAGCAGGAGGAAGACATCAATGATGCCACTCTCCGACATCCAGCGAACATCTGTCTGTGGGGTCTCCCCAGAGCCCTGCAGGTAGTCCAGCATCTTCCCAAACAGGGTCTGCAGAGGGGACCAGAGAGAGGTCTGACACCACCCTCTTGCTTCCCAACCCAAAGACAAAGCAGCAGTGTTTTCCTCAGAGTCCTCACACAGCTGGCTCCTTGAGTCACTTTGGGCTGAGATTAAATGTCACCTCCTCAGTGAGGCTTCCCTGGGCCCCATCATAAGCAGCACCGCCCATCCCCATCACATGACCGCTGCATTTCTTTCTTAGAACTTACCACCACTGAACTCATCTTCCCTCTGTTACCTGTTTAATCTGTCTTCCTCTTTTCCTAACTCAGTGAGCAATATATCCCCAGCACCTAGAAAAGGGTCTAAAGCTCCTAATGCATACTCAATAACAAACGTATTAATAAATGCAGAAAAGGAAATACCTTCCCTCTGAGTCTGTGTCTTCTGGGAGTGTCTGGGGAACTCATATGCTGCTCAGAAGGCCCAGGGCCTGTCTCTCATCCAGTCCCCAAACAGGTATCCAAATAGGCCACCCTACCAGCCTCTTCAAAGCAAATGCCCCTAACACACCCATTTGTCTCAAGGCCTGACGATTCCCTCCCTTATTGCTTCCCATGCCTGTGCTCTCACCTTGCCTGCAGTGTTGGAGGATATGTCAACCCAGGTCTCCGCGGCGTTGAGCCAGAAGATGCCCAGGTCCCGATGAGGGCTGTGTGCTAGGAGCACGGGCACAGAGCCATATAAGGCCATGCGGTTGTACAGCTCATACTGGAACACGTCCAAATTGTAGAGGCGATATGGCTCCCCACCCCTGCAGGCAGACAGACAGACAGACTGGCCCCGGGCCATGGCACGCACAGCCCCAGCCCCAAAGACACAGATGAGGGATAAAAACTGGCCCCTCTGCCCTTTCTCAAAGCAGAATTTCCTGCTGGCCAGAGGTTCTCTGGCACAGGAAGTGAGCTGCGCTTGCCCAGAGGGTCTCACCTGTGCACACACCTCCCACAGCCCTGACTTCTGACCCCTTCCCTCCCCCCATATCCGGATGTCACTGTAGGACTCACTCAGTGACTTTCAGCCTCAGGTTGTCTGCATGCTCGGGGATCCCATACACATGCTCCATGCCTGGCAGAGAGAAGTCCAAACTCACAGACGTGGGGCCTGGAAGAAAAGCAAAAGATGAGCTCCAGAGCTTCTGCTTGGCAAGGACTCCCTGTCCTCCTGCCCAAGGGTCTCCCAGCCCCTCACCATAGGGCTTGCTGTCAGTGTGAGTTTTAAATGTCTCTTCCCAGGCTCCTGGCTCATCTTGCTCTGCCTTCCCCTGGGTCTCGTCTGGCTGGAAGGAGAAAGCAGACCACTACTCAATCACACACCAGGTCCTCTCTCTTCCCTTGCCCATTTTCTAAATCCCATCCGTGATGGCAAGACTAAGCTCAAATTTCTTGTGGGTCTTTCCCCTCCAACCTCCCAGCCAGCCCTGTGCTCCAACCACCCACCCCCACCAACTTGCCTTATCACCATCCCCAGGTGTTTCTTCGGGCTGGGCCCCATCGCCCTCAGCTGGGTCTTTTGATCCTTGCCTGGAAGGTAGGAGAGCTGTCTGCTCCAATCCAGAGGGGGCAGGGACGAGGGGCTAGTGGAAGGAGGGGTGAGGGAATAGAGAGCCAAGGGTCCAAAGGAACGAAGGCACTGGAGGAAGGGACTGAATGTTAAAGCTTGGAAAGGGACCCCCAGTGAGCAGATAAGTGTGCAAAGGACAGGGAGAGAAATGAGAAAGGGAAATGAGAAGTAAATGCCACCAAGAGGTGCCTTCCAAACACAGGCCCAAACCACCAGCCTCTGCCAGCGTTCCAGAAGAGACAGGCAGACAGGTTCAAGGGCCTGGGTTCGGAATGCCCGTCCTAGCCCTGCTGCCTCTACCAAGAGACTGTGGCCCCTCACTGGGCCTCAGCCTCTTGGCGTGACACAGGGTTTTGCAAAGGCAAGTGAATCATAACCATGGTCAAGCCTCTACACAGGGACTCAAACAAGAGATTCTGCCAAAGGATGCTTTCAAGGGCAGCTGGCAAGCAGCTCTGCCCAGAGCCTCAGTGCACGCCAGCTGAGAGGCAGGAACCCCAGCAACAGGCAGCATCTCTCCACCCCTTGGCAAAGCAAGAAGCTCCCTACATTCCTCAAGGATATCCAACATTTCATCTTCCTTCTCCCAGGGGGCTCCTAGCCAGGGGAATGGGGAACGGGAACCAGAGACCATATAGCTGGGGAAAAAGAGGTGAGTGAAGGACAGGGTATGGAAGGGTCTGGGGCACCTTCCCTGGGGGCCAGAGTGAAGGGCGGGTAAGGGCAGAGGAACAGATACAGTACCAGTGGTCATGGATTTACCTAGAGAAAAGGTTCTTGATCTTATCCCAAATGCTACCGAGCGTGAGACTAACTTTATCCGAGAAACTGGGGCAGGAGGAGATGGGTAGGGAAGGGGAAAAGGAGGCACAAAACCAACACAAAAACAGAAACATAAAAGTGAGTTTCAGTCGACAAACTTCCAGAGATGGGGTGGGGGAAGAAATTAAAAACAAAAAACAAAACAAAACAAAACAAAAAAAAGGAAGAAAATAAATCTGGGAAGTGTGATGGTGTGAGAGGGGGAAGAGGGAAAGGCAGACCCAGGCAGGCCTCTCAGGGAGGAGGTGCCCAGGGTACAGCTCACGGACAAAAGTGACTGCCTCCTGGTCTGTACAGGAAATGGAGAAAACTTCGACCCAGGTCTGCTTCCTACCCTCCTTGATGGTCAGCTTCTCCCAGCCCCCAGCCCCGACCTGGCTCTACTACCACCCTGTCTCCTCCCAGGGACCCAGTGCCAGACCCTACGACACACTAGGTCCCCTTCACTCCTGACCCCTGTACTCACGAGACCCTGGGAGCCCTCTGGTGCTCAAAATTTAAGAGTCCTCGGGCATTGACACTGAGCAGAAGGCTGCGGTCCTCCAGTAGGTCGAGGCGGAATGGCCGTGCCGTCAAGATGATCTTATAGGGCCCCTCAGCCATGGTTACCTCCACGCTGTTGGCATCCCGGCCAGAGACAGAAAGCCTGGGAAAAAGATCAAAAGGGATATAAGGAAGTGCAAAGTGCCAGGAGCAGTCATGACACTTAGAAGACGGGGGACCTGCTAAGAGCTATACAGGCAGTGTGGTAACAGTACAGGGACAGATAAGTTGACCAAAGGAATCAAATAAAGAGCCTGGAAACAGACCCAAGCATCTCAGAATGTTGAAATGTAACAGATGGCATGGCAGTTCAGTGAGGTCTGGAGGACTATTCAATAACAGAGTGGAAAAACACATTTTCTGTATAGAAAAGAAATGGTATCACACTCCTACCTCATACCAGATACAAAGATCAACTCCAGACAGATTATGACTTAAAATTTTAAAGTAAAACCTTTAGAAGAAAATATAAAAAAATATTTTCTGACTCTGAGGTAGAGAAGGATTATTTAAACACAACTTAGAAAACACTAACTCCAAAAGGTAAGAGACTTATCTACCTGACAACATAAAATTCAGAATTTCTATTTATTGAAAGATACGTTAAGGGTAATCAAAAACAAGAAAAGTCTGAGGAACTGTCCCAGTCTGGAGGAGCCTCAGGAGACATGACAACTAAATATAAAACAGTATCCTGGATGGGATCGTGAAGCAGGAGGACATTAGGTAAAAACTAAGGAAATCTGGGACTTCCCTGGTGGCGTGGTGGTTAAGAATCCACCTGCCAATGCGGGGGACTCAGATTCAATCCCTGGTCCGGGAAGATCCCACGTGCTGCGGGGCAGATAAGACCGTGGACCACAACTGCTGAAGCCCACGCACCTAAAGCCCATGCTCCACAACAAAAAAAGCCACTGCAATGAGAAGCCCGCTTGCCGCAACAAAGAAAGCCCGCATGCAGCAACAAAGACCCAATGCAGCCATAAGTAAATAAATAACAAAAAAAACTAAGGAAATCTGAATAAAATATGGACTTTAAGCTACAAGGATATATCGTAAAACACAAGGAGTGTAGTCGATATTTTATAATAGCTACTAATGGAGTACGACCTTTAAAAATTGTGAATCACTATATTGTACACCCATAACTTACGTAATATTGTACATCAACTACACTTCAATTAAAAAAAAATGAGGGCTTCCCTGGTGGCGCAGTGGTTGTGAGTCCGCCTGCCGATGCAGGGGACACGGGTTCGTGCCCCGGTCCGGGAGGATCCCACATGCCGCGGAGCGGCTGGGCCCGTGAGCCGTGGCCGCTGAGCCTGCGCGTCCGGAGGCTGTGCTCCGCAACAGGAGAGGCCACAACAGTGAGAGGCCCGCGTACCACAAAAAAAAAAAAAAGAAAAGAAAAAAAAAATGAAATGGTGGCGCAGTGGTTAAGAATCTGCCTGCCAACGCAGGGGACACGGGTTTGATCCCCGGTCCGGGAAGATCTCACATGCCTTGGAGCAGCTAAGCTCGTGCGCCACAACTACTGAGCCAGAGCACCACAACTACTGAAGCCCACGCACCTAGAGCCCGTGCTCCGCAACAAGAGGAGCCACCGCAATGAGAAGCCTGTGCACCACGATGAAGAGCAGCCCCCACTCGCCGCAACTAGAGAAAGCCCGCACGCAGCAACGAAGACCCAACACAGCCAAAATAAATAAATAAATAAAATTTTTAAAAAATAGGGCTTCCCTGGTGGCACAGTGGTTGAGAGTCCGCCTGTTGATGCAGGGTACGCGGGTTTGTGCCCCGGTCCAGGAAGATCCCACATGCCACGGAGTGGCTAGGCCCGTGAGCCATGGCCGCTGAGCCTGCGCGTCCGGAGCCTGTGCTCCACAACGG
>NW_006789022.1:3405206-3406603 GCF_000442215.2 Lipotes vexillifer | reverse complement strand
AACCGTTGGGACTACCCTGGTGGCGCAGTGGTTAAGAATCCGCCTGCCAGTGCAGGGGACACAGGTTCGATCCTTGGTCTGGGAAGATCCCACAGGCCGCAGAGCAACTAAGCCCTCGAGCCACAACTACTGAGCCTGCACCCCTAGAGCTTGTGCTCCGCAAAGAGAAGTCCGTGCACTGCAACGAAGAGCAGCCTGCACGCAGCAACAAAAGACCCAATGCAGCCAAAAATAAATAAATAAAAATTTTTTAAAAATAAATTTAAAAAATCTTTTATTTTCAAGGCACCTTTAGAAAAGTAAAAAGATAAGCTACAATCTGGGAAAAGATAGCTGCAATACATGTAAGTAATAAAGAACTGGTATCAAGACTAATGAATTTCTACAAATCAGTGATGACAACATAAAAGGAAAATGAGCAGAGCAGTGAACTTCCATTTCACAGAATAGTAAACCAGAATGACAAATATATGAAGACATGCTCAATATCAGTAAAAAACTGGGAAAGACATGCAAGCCAAGACCACCACATGGTATCATCCTACAGCCATTCCACTGACAAAAATTAAGTCCAATAGTTCCAAGGGCTGGAGAAGATGCAGTTCAATAAGCCTCTTATATATTGCTGGTGGAAGTGTAAATTGGTAAGCCACTTTGGCTTTATCTTGGAAAGTTGATGATTTCCATATTCTACAACTCTGCAGTTCTTCTCTTAGCTATACACCAAAGAGAAACTCCTGCACAGGGAGACAGGAGACATGGACAAGAATGTTCACGCCAACACTGGAAACAACCCAAATGCCCGTCAACACAGAAATGGAGAAGTAAATCGGGATATATTCATAGAACATAATATTATACAGCAGTAAAAATGAGTTTCTGGAGCTACATGCAACAAAGTTATATCCAGTTAAGTGAAAAAAGGAAATCCCAAAAGACCACATTCACTAAGATACTTTCCCTATAAAACTCAAAAACAAAATCACATAATTTATTGCTTAGGCAAATGTACGGAAGTGTGTATATGTATATACGTACCCACAATATAACTGTGAGAACAAAAAAAACAAGGGAATAATAAACTTCAGAAGAACAATCATCTCCGAAGGAGTCAGGGGTACAGGACAGTGAGATGTATATGTTTGGGTTAGGTGAAGGGTTTATCATGTTATTTTCTAGGTTAAATACTTAACAGAGAGCCATGCGTGGAATAATGACGACGATGTGTCATGACCCGAGTATCTGAATAATCCTATCCTGAATATCTGAGGAGAAATTGAGGAGGGAGGAAGGGAAGGAAATAGGGAAGGAAGGGAGGAAGGGAGGAAGGAAGGAAGGGGAGAAAGAAAAGAGAAAAGAGAAAAGAAAGAGAAGAAAAAAACAGATGAGACAAGACG
>NW_006789022.1:3395979-3405196 GCF_000442215.2 Lipotes vexillifer | reverse complement strand
GGGGGGGGGGGGGGGGACGGGACAGGAAGGGAAGGGAAGGGAGGAACCAACCACAGAGACACTGTATTCCTGGAAGGCGAGCTCCATGGCCTTGCTGACTCCCTCTTGTATCTCCAGCACCTAGGCCGGGCCTGGCACAGAAGAGAAAGCAGTATTTCTTTGCTGACTGAATGAAGATAAAGGGTGAAAGAGAAAACAAGTGAGGGAATTCCCTGGCAGTCCAGTGATTAAGACCCTGTGCTTTCACTGCCGAGAGCGCAGGTTCAGTCCCTCGTTGGGGAACTAAGATCCCCCAAGCCAAGCAGCTCGGCCAATCAATCAATCAATCAGTTGAGAAAACAAGTGAAACAGAGGAACAGATGAGGGAAGGCTGAGGAGAGTGGCCGGGTGCTATTCAGCTATTATCCCAATGTGGAAGAGAAAGTCAGCTGCCAAATAAAGGTTCATTAGGAAGGAGAAAAGGGCCATGGAGATGGATATGTTTCTCAGGAAAAATTTACCCAGCTGTGGGGGGATCAGCCACCAACACATCTGGCACACGGTATCGGGGCCGCCGGGGCTCTAGTTCATCAATTCTGATCCGAGTCATGTTCCTTCGAAGCCCCTGGAGCTCCAGCACAAGCAACACCTGTGGAGGCAGAGGTCTGGGTCTGGAGAAAGGAAAGGGCTATACCAGGAAATGCCCTCTGAACCCATTTCTCTCCCGAGGGGGTCTCCTCCTTCTAGCCCTTTGCCTAAGGGATCTGAAATCTGAATTCCTCACAAAGCACAAGTCCCAAGGTTAGATGGCACAGGATGTTGGCTATAGGATTCCCCTTCCCGAATTACCCCTTAGCCATTTCTCCACCCCCACCAGACTCTTCCTTTTCTCCCCTGACCTTAGTGACTTCGTTGATCAGATGGACCGTGAGGGCATCAGGACCAAGCTGCAGAGAGTCCAGCAAGGCTCGGTATGGAGAATGGCCTGGCCGTATGCTTCGCTGCCTCCTGCCAATGTGAAATGACTGAGAACGGGGGAGGGTTCCCCAAGGCCCCTAAGTCCTTCTATCAGCTGCAGTGCCCCAGGCTACCTCATCTGCCACAGACACCTCCCACATTACCCTACTTTCCGTCCTAGTCTCCCAGAAATATCATACTTGCAGAAGGAACTCTCTTCGCAGGTCTTAAAGTTGCTTCTATCCACAGCCAGGGTAATTCCCAGGCAGACGCCTAAACAAGCCAGTACCAAACCAGTCCAAGACCTAGGGGGGAAAAGAACAAAGAGGGCACGATCAGCACAGGGTCAGAAAGGGCCCCACCTTCTGAGGTAAAGGCTTCTTCCCACCACAACCCTAAAAGGGGAGAAAGACAGAGTCCCATTAAACAGAAAACAAGGCAGAGTGGACAGGGGTTAAGTGTCAGGCCTGAGGAGCTGGCTCACGCACACCTTTCCTTCAAAAGGCAGAGGAAGTGGACAAAGGATCCTTGGCCTTCAGAGGCCTGGTATTGACTCAGGTTACATCAGCCTCTCAGAGGAAAGGAACAGTAACAGCCAGTCCCAGGGGAAGTGGTGGTACCTTATGTGTGGAACACAGAAACAAAGTAAGCCATGCCTTTTCACTGGAAAGACACTGGGGGGACCTACAGTGAAAAAGTTCAAGATGTACCCTCAGCTAGCCTGCTGGTCACAGGTTCCTAGGGTCCTAACATCCCTAACACTCTAGGCATCCTGTTCCTCTGATCTCCACTGCTATATCTTTGACATAAGTCACCACTGTCACCACGTAAGCTTGAAAAGAATAACAACAGCTAACCTGTGTTGAATCCTAATAGGCACCCGGGGGCCTGGCTAAATGCCTTATACTAGTTTTTTTTTGTTTTTTTGTTTTGCGGTACGCGGGCCTCTCACTGCTGTGGCCTCTCCCGCTATACTAGCCTATACTATAGGCCTACTAGTTTTTAACTCTCCCTGCAGTTTTCAGTAGTGTCTATGCCCAGGTCTCACCCTGAGATTTCAATCTAATTGGCCGGAAGTGGGACCTGGGCATCAGATTTTAAACTCCCCTAAACAATTCTAATAGGCAACCAGTGTTCAGAACCAATTCTTTATACACACTAATAACTCTTTTCCCTTTCTTTCACTGTTTTCTTGGTGAATGTAGGATTGGGATTTTTCCGAGATGAGAGCACTGAGGCATGAAAGGTTCAATAATTTGGGGCTTCCCTGGTGGCGCAGTGGTTGAGAGTCCGCCTGCCGATGCAGGGGACACAGGTTCGTGCCCCGGTCCGGGAAGATCCCACATGCCGCAGAGCGGCTGGGCCCGTGGGCCATGGCCGCTGAGCCTGCGCGTCCGGAGCCTGTGCTCCGCAACAGGAGAGGCCACAACAGTGAGAGGCCCGCGTACCGCAAAAAAAAAAAAAAAAAGTTCAATAATTCATCCAAGATTTAACAGCCAGTATGAGGTGACACTGGTGAACTCAGCTCTGCCTAACTCCAGGGCCCGGTCACTTCATTATGCACAGCACATTGCACTAACCACCAGCAGGGCCTGCCTCATGGAGGACCATCACCAAGGTTACCACAAACTTGTCACTTCCCCAACATGCTATCAAATGAGAGACAAGGGTGCGCGCTTCGGCAGCACATATACTAAAACTGGAACGATACAGAGATTAGCATGGCCCCTGCGCAAGGATGACACGCAAATTCGTGAAGCGTTCCATATTTTGGGGAGATGCAAGAGGGAAGAGATATGGGAACATATGTATAACTGATTCACTTTGTTATAAAGCAAAAACTAACACACCATTGTAAAGCAATTATACTGTAATAAAGATGTAAAAAAAAAAATGACAGACAAGGGACTAACAGGCTTATCTGAACAAGTTAGTTTGTTAAGGATATATTCATCCATTCTGAGTAAATCCTATATAGGGATTCTCACACTTTAGCATCTGTTAAGAGTTACGTGCAGTGCTTACTAAATGAAGATTCCCGGGTCCCAGGGCATCTGCAGTTTAAACATGCTCTCCCAGTGGCTGATTAGGAGCACACTCTGAGAAAGTGTTCCAAATAAGGGAGAACAAACAAAAACACACACTTCTCCTCAGCATTAAAACTTTGCTACCTGCTAATAGGGTAACCAAAGAGTAAGGCCTACAAACACATTGTATCCAGCATATCCTCAGTATCTGCTTGAAAGCTAAAGGTAAAGAAAATCACTAGAAAGGAGATCACAGAACACAGTAAGCCCTCCAATTCCAGAAGAATGTGCAAGGCAAGCCAGGCCACACAGAAAGATGAGGAAAACACCAGGCTTTGTGGTTTAATAGGTCAAGCAGGAACAAATAGCAGCAAAACAAGCAGAAGAAATGCTACCAGAAAACTCAAAAGCAAGGCATGTGGCCCAGGTCCTGAGGAGTGACTGCAGCGGACACCCTGAGCAACTGACCCCGTGTCCACCAGCCCAAAGCAGCAGTAATCAGAAGGAGAGTGAATTAAATACTCTCTGGAGTCCTAATGCACAGTCTATAAAATGGGTTTGGAGAGACGCCAATGGGGATAGGATTTCTGAAAGATTTTTCAGATGTAACCTGTTGGAAGGCCCTAAGAACTCAGGAATGCCTTGAACGCCCCTGGGCAAGAGGTGGTCACAAGCCAAGGTCAGGAATGAGTCGCAAGGAAAGGTGCACCCATTTACTGTTTCAGGTCACAGGCTTCTGGAGTCGAATTTACGATACACGCTTTTTTCAACGCTGCCGACAGTACGTGCCTCTCCCACCCCGACACATCCGTTAGGTCCTGGTAAAGACTCTGTGGCGCTGATGATTGTTTCGAACCGTCTTTTCAGTAATATAAATGCAGAATAAACCACTGTTGTGTTTGAGCAACGTCATCCAGGTCGACTGTGAACTTACGGGATCCTGCCCCAGCCGTGCCCAACGACCGTGGACACCAAACAAGCCAGGGCTGGTGTCCACGTGAAGACAAGGGCAGGGCAGGGTCCGGGGCTCTCGAGGGGAGGGCGAGAAGGGCAGTGGAAGCAAGACTGCCGGCCGCTGTGCTTCCAGCGCGGCTGAGGGGCCGCAGGGCAGCAGGCTGCATTCCCGGAGGCCGGGACCCATCTCTTCCTCTGCCCCGATGGCCCCGCGCATTGCAGGAAAGAGGCGACAGCGTTAACCGCCGCAAGCCGCCAGGGGAGGGCGGAGGCTGAGAGCGGCCAAGGCCAAAAAGAACGCAAGGCTGCGGCCTTCTAGACCCACCGGGCCGGAGCGGAGAGCCCCAGAAACAAGGGCCCCCCGACGCGGCGAGGAGGCTGGGGGCACCTGAGGCCGCCTCTAGAGAGACAAAGAGTCCTCACGAGGCTGGGGGTGGCGGAGTCTCAGGAGAACATACAGGAAGGAGAGATACGGGATTTGGGGGTCTGGGGGCGTCCCGGGCGCGCCCCCGGGATCCGGGCTCCTCACCGCCTCCTACGCGCCGCCACTGCCGCTACCGCCGCCATCTTGTGTTGGGTTTGCTCCTTGACCCGGAGCTTCCCCTCCCCCAGCGCGCGTTGAGCCACGTATCTTAGCTCCCGCCCCTTCCGGCTTCCTGATTGGCCGGGCCACACTGAAGCCTGGCGTCTGTTCCATTGGCCGAGAGCGTACTCTAAATACTCGTGGGGGCGGGTCCAGGGCGGGGCTTGAGAGAGGGGGCGGGATTGTTCAGAGCCGGGAGCTGTCCGAATTTGCCGGCTCTCCACGTCAGACAGAGGCACCGGACTCTTGTTTTTCTCAACTCGGCAGATTTTATTTAGAAAAAAAGGTGGGGGGAGGAAGAAAGTGACAGCGCTCTTTTAGGCCAAGGTCTTAGAAGAGAAACCTCCACCTTTCTGCAGCACCTTAGCCCTCTGTCTCTCCTGGCTCAACTTCCCTCGGCTTCTGGAGCATGGAAAGGCTATGTCCCCTGCCAAAGGAGATTGGACGGTGAAGGTGCCTGGAAACGGCCAGAAAAAAGGCCCAGGCGGTCAACGTTGCGGTGGAGGACACTGTGCAGCACAGCCAGATGGGCTCCACCTTCACCCCCACCCTCCCTGGAGAAGTCCCGGATGAAGCGGCCACGCTCTGACTGGAAGATGAACTTCTGGGGCAAGGGCCCGTGCTCCCGGAGAAAGCCCCAGACACTGAGCAGCAGCAGACGCACTTCAAAAGGTGCCAGTTGGCTAAATACCTCGTGCATATTCCCCAGCGCTGGTGGCAGGAGGCTTCCCTCAGCCATGACTGCCACCAGGGTGCAGGATGCCTCCAGGTGCCAGGGGGAGTGGGCTGTATCAGGGTGGCGAGAGGCTTCCCAGTGGCCCAAGAGGGCGGCCAGCAGTCCCCGCAGCAGCACGGAACAGTAGCACAGGGCTGGGGGAGCAGCTGCTACCAACTTTAACAGCTCAAAGAGCAGAGGCTGTTCCCGGAAGCGCCGACCAATGCGGAGATCCCGCTCCACGGTGGCCCGGGCATGCTCCTCAGGAGGCCAGGCTAGCTCAGCACCGGCTGCATCGGGACACACACTTTCCACCAAGGTCACTGCCACTGCTTTGGCTGCCTCCGGGCTCAGGGTGGGAGCCCCCCAGCAGCCCACACATTCAGTCGCCCCAGGGGCACTACAGCAGTGCACCAGGAGGCTGAGGAGGCTCTGGGTGTTATACATCACTTCTTGCTGATTGCGTGATTGGGCAAACTTGGGTGGCTTTAGGCCACGGCCGATGACTCCAGCGTGGAAAACAGACCAAATCCCTCCAGGGCCCGGCACAGCTGCAGTGTGCCGCCGGTTTGTGTCCAACAGGGAGGCCGAAGCCAAAGGAGCTGAAACAACTGAGAGAGTCTCATTATCCCCATCCACTTCCCCACCAAACAGTTCTGTGTTGCCCCGATGTAAGGCTCCCTCAACTAGCAGCTGCAGGACAGCCTTGAGCCCAGCCGGGGAGGTCTGGGAGAGGCGGGTAAGAAGCTGGGAGGCGGAAGCCACCCCTGGGGGACCGTGTAGGCTGAGAGAGGCAAAGAAGCGATGCACTCCAGCTCTCACCAGTCCCAGGAGTTGGGAAGGGCACAGGGCTTCCGGAGGAAAGGGACAAATGGCCAGGAGGGAGGCAGAGGCTTCGGCTACTTCCTCCTCAGGATGGAGCAGGAGAGGAGCCAGGTCAGACAGATGAGCTGAGGCAGACTCCCCAAACCGGGCCCCTAGGGCTGCAGGGCCCTCACCACCCTGCTGTTCCCACCCCACTAGCAGTGCCAAGTTACGCAGGAACCGAGCCGTGAAGGGAGGTTGCAAAGTCCCTGCATGTACCCTAGCCAGGCAGCTTCGGAAGGCCAGGGGCAGGAGGCCAGAGAGACTGACCACCAGCCCTGCATATAACTGAGTGGCCAGACTCAACTCTTCAGGGCTTCGGGCCCGGCTCAGGAGATGGCCCAAGGCCTCAGGTCCGCAGCTAGGCCGGGTATAAACAGAGAGCAGGCCAAGGAGCTGGTGTTGCCAGAGGAAGCGTTTCCGTTCCAAACGTAACGTCTCTCCACACAGCTCTCCAACGTGGTTTCTTAGTGCATCTAGAAAGGGCACAGGGCGGGGAGGCGGGGGTGGACCCAGCACCCCTTCCCCAGGAGACCCTCCCCGGTGATGAACCAGCTTTTGCAGGTGCAGCAGCAGTAGCTGGATCAGCCGGTCACAGGCCTCACGCACGGTGTCTGGCACAGCCAGGCCCTGGGTGGTAATGACTGAGGCAGGCATGGCTGTGTCCACCAGGAACTGCAACAGGCGGTAGGCACCTGCCCCAGAGGCCTGGCTCACCAGGTGCACGGCCAGGTTCAGCATGTTGTCCAGCTCCTCTCGGGGGAATCCCTGCAGGTGTTGCTGCAGCTGACTCAGCACAGCTGGGGGCTTAAGGCAGTCCACCAGCTCTCCAGAGACTGTGCCCAGCAAAGCTGGTGACATGACCGCCAGCTGCAGGAGGAAGGGAACTGTGGCCTGAAGGGAGGGATCCCCACTCCGGCCGCCAGCGCCCCCTGCCAGACTGTCATGAAACATTCGCAGGAGCTCCCGTCGGATGCTGTCTCCATGGCGGGAGGCCAGGTGCCCTAGGATGCCTACCACTGAGGCAATCTTGGGCACCCGTTTCTCCCCAGGGATGGCAGGAGATCCAGGGAAGGGGTCTGTAGAGGGGGTCTGAGAAGAGCCTCCACCACTGCCACCAGCTCCACCTCCAGCCCCACTGTGAACACAGAAGTCCTTAAGGCCACAGGAGAGGACTCGGGAGATGATGGTGCCGGGAAAAGAGGAGCCAATATGCGCCACAACCCAGTCGAAGTGTGGGGAGTGCTGGACAGAGGTATCCAGCAAGGCATCCACGCATGCATCTGGGCAACTGCCAATGAGAGCCGAGAGGCACTGAACATAGATGTCCATTAATGTGCGTGTGGCCCGACAGCCCATCCACAGCTGCAGCAATTCGTTGAGAGAGCCAGTGGCATGGGGCACACGCTGGTGCTGGCCTGAGTAAGTGCTGCTCAGTTGCCCCATGAGGTCAATGGACCATGCACTAATCACAGGTGCCCAGGCCTTCGGGTTGGCCCGGATAAACTCAGACAGCACCTGCTGCACTTCCTGCACCACATCCTCTAGACCAGGTCCCCCAGCAGGGACATGGGAGGGTGGCGGTGGACGGAGGTGAGCTGGACCAGCCACAGGGCTTTCATCCAGGGCAGCCAGGTGGGCCCGGACACTCTCATCAAAGACACCTCGCAGGTGGTCAAGCACAGCAGCCCGCGCAGGTGGCAAAGAGCGGAGCAAGAGAAGGCCACAGCGAGCATGTTCCCGAGCAGAGAGCTGGTGGCCCAGAACAGGGTCTACACCAGTCAGAAAGGCCTTGATTTCCTGCGACAGCTCCTGAGCACTGTAAAGAAGCAAAAGAAGCAGAGTTAGAGTGTTGGGAGTTGTTGAGCAAGTTACATTCCCTCTGTGAGCTTCAGTTTCTTTCTATGTAGAACAGGGATAACTGTACCTCCCTCAAAAGATAATATTCATAAAGCACGTAAGCACCATATCTAGGTCACACTAGTTACTCAGTAAATGCTAGCTATTTTTCTTTTAATAAATAACAATAGTATCAATATTAGATAACTCTTGTAATACATCAAGTTCTCTTTTAAGTACTTTACATGTATTATTTCAATACAGACAACAGCCCAATAAGGTAGGTACCATTATGATCCCATTTTACAGGGAAGGAAACCAAGGTAAGTAATCAGACTATAAACTCCAAGAGGGTAGTTAACAGTTCTCTGCTTTTCAACACTGGATCCTCTTCTACTGGGGTGCCTGGAATATGGGAAATACTCAATAAATATTTGTTGAATTGAGTAAGTATATTTTGTGTTCCTGTAACATCTGCTTTAAACACACCTTTCTAGCTTTACTGCACTCCCCCTACATACAAACAAGAACGCTAGATTTTGCTCTTAATGGAAAGAAAATTCTAAGCCCAAATTTGCCCCTTAGTAAGAGCTCTGCCTCCCCAAACCTGCTTCTTCCCATATTCTGCAAGCATCCTAACCACCAACCACTTGGACTCCACCACATCAACAGCCACCACCGTCCCAGAACCCTCAGTATGCCCCAGGAATCAAGGGGCCCCAGGGCAGAGACAAGCTAATGCCCTTCAACCCTTCCCCTCCTGAAACATATGGGTTCAGTCTTAGAGGTTCAGAAGCCAGTGTTATTTCCTCTTATTGCATTTTCTGACAGCATCCTCTAGACGTTGATAAGGCTCTGACTGTGCCATTCACCTCTGGTTCCTCCAAAAAAACCCCAGTCTACGGTGAGGGGAGTGTCTCCGTTGGAGAGCAAGGGAAAGGCTAGAAGAAAGCATTCTGTGGGTTTCTGGGCCTGGGTGCTCAGGGAGTCTCCATTAAGTCAGGGGACCCTGGGTTCCCTCGGGTCTAAGGGACAGGGCACCTGGGTTCCCAAGAGTTCTGATATTCCCAATTCTTGGAAGAGCAAGGCCAGGATCCGGGGTAACTGGGCATTGGGGTTTAGGGGGAGGCAGTACCGAGATCTTGGGAGTGCGAGCACTGGAGCCCAGAGTTTTGGTGAGGCAGTCCCTGAGTTCTGGGAAGACCCGACCGGGAATCTCTGAGAACCCTGACGCGAGCTCTCGAGGTGGGATCCGGGTTTCTGCCGAGAAGGCTGGTTATCGGCGCGGGACCCCGCAGT
>NW_006789022.1:3354845-3395635 GCF_000442215.2 Lipotes vexillifer | reverse complement strand
GGAAAGATGCCAGGGGCTCTGACTACCTGAGCGGCGCGGGACCGTGGGAGACCGGGGCAGGCCCGGGAGGCCCTGGGGCCCCGGGAGGGTCGCACAACGCGGACATCCCGGAGCCCTAGCCCGAGCCCGAAGCGGGAGCGGCGGAGTGCAGGAAGCGCATGCGCGCTGCCGGGAAACCCGAAAGGAACCAGCGACAAAGCCTCTCAGGAAAACCAATCCGGCGACGTCCGTGACCCTCACATATTGGTTCCGAGATGAGTCGGCGTCCCAGAACGGGGCTGCACCCATGACAGCGGGAAGCCGACCCATCCTCAACGCAACCATTCCCCCCCGCCCCCGAGAGGGCTATTTACACACACTAAGGCTAGCTGCGACCACTTAATTGGACTTAATTAATTTTCCTAAAGCCGAAGCAAAATTTTCAACTCTCGAGGTTTTAAAAAAGGAAGCACCTTAAGAAACATTTTAGTCAATAACCAGTGACAATGTAAAAAGCAGTTAAAGGAGAGAAGGGAAGAGGGAAAGCGGAAGAGAGACGGAAAGAAAGGAGTGAAAGTCCGTAAGAGAAGATGAAGACAAGGAAAGAGAGGGAGAGGAGGAAGCCTGAAAAAATTGGGCTGGCTACGCTGAAGGTGTTCTCCCAGTTCTAGGTTGGCACTACGATCTTTGTCAGGTTCCCCAGTCTCCCAGTGCAGGGGGGCCTTCCCCAACCTCACATCCCCATAGCTGCAGAGAGCTTGGTAACCTTATGAAGACATAATACACCTCATCAAGAGCCCCCGCTCCAACCAGTCTATCTAGATCACGTTCCAGCTATTCCACTAACCGACTGTGTACTACATTTAACTCCTCTCTGCCTGTTTGCTTTTCCGGAAATCGGGATGTTAATAGTACAATTACCTCACGGGCTTGTGAAAATTTAAGCCAGGTAATATGTTTACTGTATAGCGCTTGGTGCCTGCAATGGTAGGTAAGCACTATATAAGCAATAGCTGTTTTTATTATATTTGTTGAATGAACTCCAGCTCTTTGACAACAGGGATGTTGCCAGTTTTGTTAAAGGCTTTATCATCATCACATACAACAGTGTCTTCCTGGCATGTAGCAGGTTCTTAATAGTTGGTTGGATGAATGAAAAGGAAAGTAGGTTCTGAGGCCTGTATTAACCAGAGGGCTTACTGTTCTCAGTGGAAATGTGAGTTAGAATAACACCAGATGGTAGGTTCTAAAGATATCTTTGAAGTGACCATGTTTTAAAACGTAAATGATTAATTATGGTGGTTCTATATTTATTCTTAAATTTTAGAAGTTCGATCACTCATGAAGCGTATATGCTCTAGGACAGTAAATACGAGACAATTTCTGCTCCTAGCTCTGCTTCAAACTTGGACCCAACACTTCCCTTCTCTGGGCCTTGACTTTTGATCTATGAAAAGTGGCTTTTGGGGACTTCCCTGGTAGTCCAGTGGTTAAGACTCTGCATTTCCACTGCAGCGAGCATGTGTTAGATCCCTGGTGGGGGAACTAAGATCCGCATGCCTCACGACATGGCCAAAAAACAAAAGTGCCTTTTGAACCCGATAAATTCTTCCAGCTATGAGACTATTATGTGGTCCTTGCCCTTAAAGATTTCACAATCTAAGGGTGCTTGTTTCGGAGTTAGACAGATCTGAATTCATGTCTGCTATTAATTAGCAATGTAACCCTGAGCAAGTGACTCAGCTGCTCGGAGCCCCTTTCCTTAACTGTAACATGGCGCATGCTGTATCGTATCTCACAAACTTTTTGCAAAGATCACTTCAGATTATTCACCTATTTCTTTCTCTCTTTTTTTTTTCTTTTTCTTTTTTTGGCCATGCCATGCAGCACGCAGGATCTTAGTTCTCCGACCAGGGATCAAACCCGTGCCCCCGCAGTGGAAGCATGGAGTCCTAACCACTGGACTGCCAGGAAATTCCTACTTCAGATTATTTGTGTAAAGAATTTAGCACAATACCAGGTACAGAAACTCTTCTTTGAACACAGCAAGCTCCTTTCTGCCTTAGGCACAGGGGGTAGAACGAAATTATGAAAGGTGATGGGGATCCCAAGATGTTGAAATTCCTTCTCCCTGCAGCTTCTCCCCTCCTCTCCTTACCACATCTGAATATATTTCAGTTTCACACAAGTACTTTTTCCTTTCTGTGTTCAAAACTGGACATAATACTGTCTCCATAGAAAACTAGCTGATACCAAGTTTTAGCCCAGGGGAAGCAGCAGGTGAGCCTGGAACATATTGTGCCAGACAGCAAGGAATTGCTCAGATACTGGTGGTGCTGTGTCAAAAGGACACAGGACCAGGACTTTCTTGGTGGTCCAGTGGTTAAGACTCTGTGCCTCCATTGCAGGGGGCACAGGTTCAATCCCTGGTTGGGGAACCAAGATGCTGTATCCTGTGTGCCCCCCCCCCCAAAAAAAAAGACACAGGCTTTGGCTGGCCAGTTTGGTATGATTTGGAGCATGAAAAAGTGATAGTAACAGATGTTTAACAACCTAAATGAGATTTTTAAAAGGAAGTAGGGGTTTCCTTTACAGAATATGTAAAATGAGTAACATGGATGAATGAATGATACAATTAGAAAAATCACCATTTTGCAGCAGTAACTAATTCAGATATGGATCATCATGGATGCTAAAACCATTGTTGAGAGGTCATTGGGGAACAGGGTATTCATACAATCTCAAAATATCACTCCATAGATTGCTTATTAATTACAAAGGGAAAGAATACCTTAACCATGGAGAAATCTGACAGACACCCACTTAACACTAGGAATCACCAATAATGAGACAAACTGATATTGTATGTGTGGACGAAAAATTCACCTGCCTGCTATATCAGAAAACAAACAATGTTGCGGCCATCAAGCAATCAGCCACTATGGCTGTCTCCTATGGTCTCCAAACAGGCTGCCCTCCATCAAACCATCAACCACTGCAGCCATCCCCAATGGTGCACCCTGAGGAGATTCAGGAGGAAAAAGAACAGGATACTGGCCATAGGTAGTTAAGGAGCATATCAAAGGAATGATTTCAAAGAGCCGAGACTCTTTCGTCTTCCCATACATAGAAAAGCACTAAATTAATTAACTTGAGAAGTCTGATTTTCTTTAACAACAATCTTTGATGTTCCAACTACCTGGTTTTTGTTGCAAAAACTCTATATCCTGGCTCCTCCCTTACCTCAGAGCTATCTGAGAGGCTGTCTTCCAACTTTAAGTTTTCAGCAAGTCTGCTGAATCAAACATAATTCTCAACCTTTAGGTTGTGTTTTTTTTTTTTTCAGTCAACACTTACTTCCTGGTGAAATGCAATGGGAAGTACACAATATCCTCTATGTAGAATTTTTCCCAGAAATGCTTAACCTACATCTATTGATGAGGAAACATACGGAAACACTCAGACAAACCCAGGCTGTGAGATATTCTTAATTAATTAAATTAATTTAGGCTGGACTCTTCAAAGACACCAAGTCACCTAAGACAAGGTAGGGGTACTGTTCTGGATTGAAGGAGACTAAAGGGACATGACAATTAAACGCTATGCGTGATCCTTAACGGTGTCTGGATTGAGGAAACAATAAACAGCTATAAAAAAGTATCCACAGCTCAGGAAATGTGAATATGAAAACCTGAATTTTAGCTATTCCACCAATGTTAAATGTCTTAGGTGTTTTGGCTATATAGAAGCATGTCCTAAGGGGTAAAATCTCATCTGCAATTGACTTTCAAATGAGTCAGCAAAGACAACAATTATACATACTTGAACACACACACATATATGCAAGCGGGTACGGAGATCAAGTATAGCCGAATGTTAAAAACTGGTAAATCCAAGTAGAGTGAATATTTAAGGGCTCAGTGTGCTAATCTCTTAACTTTACCGAAGGTTTGAAAATGTTCAAAATATAAACTTGAGGAGGGGGGAGCACAACACTGTACCCAAACCCTCCCTCTTCCAGGAAGCCTGCACTGATTAACAGAGCAAGGAGAGAATATGCTTTTCCCCAGTTCACCACATCTCTGCACACACAGCTTCTCACTTCAATTAACCACCCCAGCACTGGCTTCCAACAAACAGAATTTCTGAACGTTAAAAGGGAAAAATAATGTTCACTTTATTAAAAATATAATCCAGCAAAGGAAGCAGAGACAACCACGGTCACTTGTCCACCCTGGTCACACAGGGGAGGTGGCAGGGCCAGTATCAAGACCCTTACCTCCGGGCTTCCCTGGTGGCGCAGTGGTTGAGAGTCCGCCTGCCGATGCAGGGGACGCGGGTTCGTGCCCCGGTCTGGGAAGATCCCACATGCCGCGGAGCGGCTGGGCCCATGAGCCATGGCCGCTGAGCCTGCGCGTCCGGAGTCTGTGCTCCGCAACGGGAGAGGCCACAGCAGTGAGAGGCCCGCATACAGCAAAAAAAAAAAAAAAAAAAAAAAAAAGCCCCTTACCTCCTCTGCCATCTCTACAGAACACCTTATTTTTGTCAGAAATGGAAAGATGGAGTGTCACTCATCGGGGAGACAGGGCCATCATGGAGGGTGGCTTCTCGTTGCCTTTGGTCAAGTAAGAACTGTGGGTCCTGTTTCCCAATTGTCTTGTTTCCACACTCACAGCCCCTTTTCATGGCCTATCCCCATCCCTACATTTAATCACACACATCTCAGTGAGAATGCTAGGGCTTTATTACAAATGGAGTTGACTGTTTAGGACCCCCTCGCTGCCCTCTACCTCTCAATACATCCCTCCAGGGCAGGTCACTAGGCCATTAGGGAAGAGGAATCGGGGAGAGTGAAAAGGAGCAACGCTTTCTCCAAAGTCCTCTGAAATAACCATCGAGTCCTCCTGGCTCCAGCTGAGAATCTTCTGGTGGAAGGGCTGTGAGATTTAGCTCTTATCTTCAAGGTCCTCCATGTCTACATCCTGGGGGGCTTTTGTCTTCTTTTTTGATTTGGGCTGTGGTTCACTAGTCCTGGCTGACTTGAGGGGGGCTTCCACTTCCATGGCTGCTTTCTCTTTCTGGACGAGCCGGATCTGCTGGAGGAGTTTTCTGCGCTTCTTCCCAGACAGAGTAATGTTGGCACGTGCACTGGACCTGAAGGATTGGTAAGAGCAAAAATATCCAGGTTAACCTGAACCAATACAGACCACACAGTGGTCCTGGTTACCGAAAAGTTCTTTGGATCCAAGTCAAAGAACTGTTACTTTACCTAAAACTAGTCTTAACACATACATAAAGTAACATTAATTGCTAAAATTTAGTACATAATAGAAACGTTTCCTCCTATTATTTTATAAATATAAATAAATAAATTATATATATGTATATATATGTATATGTATATATATATATGTATATACATATAATATATATTTTGGCCATTCGACATGCAGGATCTTAGTTCCCTTGACCAGGGATCGAACCCATGCCCCCTGTATTGGAAGCGCAATTGGTCTTAAGCACTGGACCGCCAGGGAAGTCCCTTATTCTTGATACTTCTAACAGCAGATGTGGTGGGTGAGGGAGGTTTCCCACATCAAGTAATTCTCCAAATTCTCAATGGACATTGACTGGGTGTCCTACAAATTTAACTCCATTTGTACACTATCTACCAGGACATAGCAACAGATACCACAGGTTAAGGCTTTCCCCACTTCAAATGCCATTCACAAATCCAGGTTGTTACCTGTACTTCTGATTGACCAGCCATAAATTGGGGTTCTCATGACCCCCTTCTCAGACTCGATAATTTGCTAGAACAGCTCACAGAACTCAGGGGAACATGTATTTGCATTTACTGATTTATTATAAAACGATACAACTCAGAACAGTCAGATGGAAGAGAAGCATAGGGTAAGGTATGGAAGGGGCCAGAGGTTCCATGCTCTCTCCAGGTGAGTCAGCCTCCCAGTACCTCCACCAGTTGACCAATCAGGAGCTGGTTCAAGAGGTTGTGTAGAGCTTAATCTACAGCACCCACCCACCCCCTTCCTACAGGCAGTGAGAGGGAATTAAATTTCCAATCCTCTAATCACTTCATCTTTCTGATGACCAGCCCCACGCTAAGTCACCATTTGCATAAATTTAGGTGTGCTCAAAAGGGGATCCTTATGAAAAAAAGTCACTCTTATCACTCAGGAAATTTAGCTCTGCCAGAAAGCAGAGACAAGGACCAAATATATTTATTATGCCGCTTTATAAACTAAATATTTATAATAAACAAGTCAATGAAAGAATGGGGTGGGAACTCTGCCCCAAGACTCAGATTATATGCAAAATCTCACATGTGCCCTTGTGAAAATTCATCGAATGATTCACCGCACACTTATGTGTGTGCTTTTAAATATACTTATAAAAAAATCTGTGTGGGGCTTCTCTGGTGGCGCAGCGGTTGAGAGTCCGCCTGCCGATGCAGGGGACACGGGTTCGTGCCCCGGTCCAAGAAGATCCCACAGGCCGCGGAGCGGCTGGGCCCGTGAGCCATGGCCGCTGAGCCTGCGCGTCCGGAGCCTGTGCTCCGCAACGGGAGAGGCCACAACGGTGAGAGGCCCGCGTACCGCAAAAAAAAAAAAAAAATCTGTGTGAATGTATAATGTTACTTGGATAGGTGGGGGAGTCCACAGCTCTCCTTCGATTCCCATCAGAGTCCAAGAACCAAAGAAAGGTTGTGAGCTACAGGTACAGTGAGAGGCTCGCAGAGTTTAGGCACAAACATTCCTTGCATAAACGTGAGTACACAAGGAAAGCAAAACGGAGTTAGCTGCTCCGGAGCTCGACAAGGAGGAGGGAAGGAGGCATGGTGGGGAGGATCAAGAGGGAGAGGGTCTGGCACTCACGCCCGCTTCTTGAGGTGGTGCCTCGTGATCAGCCCTTCGTCTATCACAGCCCCGACCACCTGGTGCTTCAGTCGCCGCTCCCGGTTCAACACCCGCCGTCGCTTGAACAGCTTCTTTTTCAGCTCCTAAGGGGGAGGAAGATGCTTAATCAGAGGGATGCCGTGCACCGCGACCCGGGACCCCGCACCCGGCGACACTGGCCCATCGAGCCCATCTCGGGCGAGGGTAAAGAGCTCCGGGACGCTTGGGAAACAGGGTCGGGCTCCCACACAGTCACCGTTCGCGGCCGGTTGATCTTTCCCCCCGGAGCACCCATTGCTGCGTTGCGAAACCAGCTCAGGGTCCAGCGTTTCAGCTTTGCGCAGGGTCCGTGCGCGCCCCACCCCTCAGCCCTCCGTTAGCCAATCGCAGCTGGGGGGCGGGGCGGGTCCTGGAGCTATATAAAGGAGCCCGGTCGGCTCCTTGACCTTTCCGAGGACAGCGACCGAGTGAGTGTCGGCTCTAGTGTTTTCACCGGCTGGCCGTGCGGGGGGTCTGGGTGGGGCCTGTTGACCCTCCTTTTCTTGGCGGGGACCGGGCGTGCGGTCCCGGTCCGCGTAATGTACGGAGGTAGAGGGAAAGGGCTCCGGCCCCCTCGGCGTCATGTCTTCGGTACCGGCGGTTGCAGAGAATTAGATCACTACATGTTTCACCCAATGGGAAATTCCAAAAATGTAGAAGAGAAAATTAGTTCACCTCCAGGAAGTAATTTTAACTTGACTCAAAAAAAAACCCCAGCTTTCCGAGGACAGCGACCGAATCTGTGGAGCCGCCCCAGGAGCCGGAGCTGTCGCATCCCCTCCTCTTCCACTTCCCGTTGCAAACAATAAAGGTCGTTCGTACCGTAGTAAGTTTGTGTCCGCGTTCCTTTTCTCCGAGGCTGCAGAGTTAGGGAGGCTGTACGCGTGATTCCGCACAGCGTATTTTGCAAATCTTCCCTTGGACCTCAGGCCCCTGCCGGAGTACGGGCGACATTTTCGCAGAAGTTCCTCTGGCCGACCTTGCCATCACCTCCGGATGGCAGCTCTGCGCCGAACCCTCCACCTGGCGAGCCTGGCGGCGGGGGCGCGTCGCGCCGTGGCGGGTAGGGAAGGTGGACAGAGGGAGGGCAAGTTGGGTTCTTCGTTACACAGGAGTCTAGTCCCTGAAATTGTGCTGCTTAAAGCCCCAGGCCACATTGGTGCGGGTTTTGTCGCGTTTTGCTAGAACTGGGCGCTGGGTGACGCAAGTCCTCCACTCGTCCACAGGCTCCCTGGCTGGTAGCTGCCTGGCGGACCGCCGCCTCTGGGATAAGCTCCCTGCCCAGACCCGTCAGGGCAGCGCGGGCACCTTCGACTGGTTCTTTGGATACGAGGAAGCCCAGGAGCTCCTACTGCCGCTGCTGCAGGAGGCACCAGCTGCCTGTCCACTGCGGGTGTTGGACGTGGGCTGTGGGACCTCCAGCTTGTGTACAGGCCTCTACACCAAATGCCCGCACCCAGTGGGCGTGTTGGGGGTGGACTTCTCTCCTGTGGCTGTGGCCCACATGAACAGCCTCCTGGAAGGTGGCCAAGGCCAAACACCCCTGTGCCCAGGGCACCCTGCCTCACGCCTCCACTTCATGCAAGCTAATGCCCTCAACCTGCAGCCAGTGGCTTCCTCAGGCTCTTTCCATCTAGTGCTAGACAAGGGCACCTGGGATGCTCTTGCCCAGGCTGGTCTGCCTGGGGCTTACCAGCTGCTGTCAGAGTGCCTGAGGGTCCTAAGCCCTGGGGGGACCCTGATTCAGTTCTCAGATGAGGACCCTGATGTGCGGCTGCCCTGCCTGGAGCAAGGGTCCCAAGGCTGGACTGTGTCTGTGCAGGAGCTGGGCCCTTTCGGGGGCATCACCTACTTTGCTTACTTGGTTCAAGACTCCAATTAAAGACTTTTAAAACCTGACCCTAGTGTTTCTGTTGGGTGAGGAGCTGGAGAAAGCTTTTGTCTTGGCAAGATGACTGGAAAATGAGGATTTGGATCCGGGCTTTCATATTTATTAGCTGTGTGCACACAGTATTGAATATTTCTGTGCCCCAGTTTACTCATCTGCAAGGTTGGAATAATAACCTGGGGTTATGTGGATTCCATACAACAACAGGTGAAACACTTACCAGTGCCAGGCACAAGATGAGTGCTGAATAAAGAAGGTACAGGTGGGTCATTCCCCATCCCAGTTAACCGAACTCCTAAAAGCACAGATAGGAATTCTTAACCCAAATTCCTTGAATATGACTTGTGTGACCCAGGGGCCTAACCTGTAAGCCTTCATTTTTCTCAGCTTGTAAAAGGGGAAGATTGTGAAAGGAGAGGTAGAAGGGCTTCATAAACCTAGGTAAAATGTTTGAGGGAGAGTGATACTTACCCTCAAAGCTCCTGGGAGGCAGGAAATGGGAATATTCCACAAAGCAGCTTCTGCACACACGGGAACCTGATGCCGAGTCCCAGAGAGGACAGGGATTGGGGGCTTCCTGACAATCTGTCTCTGGAATCCAGTAGGCATCTTGATCTACCTGTTCCTGCCCCCAGCTGAGTTCTGGGCTAAAGGTTCTTAAGGGAGATTTGGGGTCCAGTGAGCTCCAAGTCCAGCCTGGGGGGTGGGAGGGAGGGAGTTAAAGAGCCCATTAACAGTGAAAAATATACCTCATATATTACTGGATTTTTTTTTTTTTTTTTTTGCAGTACGCGGGCCTCTCACTGTTGTGGCCTGTCCCGTTGTGGAGCACAGGCTCTGGACGCGCAGGCTCAGCGGCCTTGGCTCACGGGTCCAGCTGCTCCGCGGCACGTGGGATCCTCCCGGACCGGGGCACGAACCCGTGTCCCCTGCATCGGCAGGCGGACTCTCAAACCACTAGCGCCACCAGGGAAGCCCCCTGGATTTTTTTTTTTTAAGATAAAACAAATTCTTTTTCTTATAAAAATAATACAGCAATTATAATGAAGAGCCTAACTTAACAGCTTCGGTTTCCTCATGAGGGAGAAAGTATCCTTCCTCACTGGGTCCTGAAAAATAAACGTAAAAGTGTTCAGCACAGTGCCTGGCACATAGTAAAAGTAGCTTCTGTAACAGTATATAGACATGAAGAAAAATCTGGAGGAGAAGGCATCCAAAATGTTAATCTTTGGGTAGTCGGATTTGCGGTGATTTTATTCTTTCCCCCATGACAAAAATATCTTAAAGTATTAAAAATACATATTAAAGGGTGTCACCTATCTGACATCACAACTGCCTTTTAAAGTTCATCAACTTTGCCAACCACCTTGACTTTTTTTTTTTTTTTTTTTTTTTGCGGTACGCGGGCCTCTCACTGTTGTGGCCTCTCCCGTTGCGGAGCACAGGCTCCGGACGCGCAGGCTCAGCGGCCATGGCTCACGGGCCCAGCCGCTCTGTGGCATGCGGGATCTTCCCGGTCCGGGGCACGAACCTGTGTCCCCTGCATCGGCAGGCGGACCCTCAAACACTGCGCCACCAGGGAAGCCCCACCTTGACTTTTATCTCCCACCTCTACATTTTTCTTCACTGTGTTTACTGAGCACCTACTGTGTGCTGCTTAATGCAAGAGACACAACTAAGTTGTCCTGCTTAGACCATCCCCTTCACAGCAGCCTCATTTGAACCAGCCACCTCCCTCACCTGGTTCTTCACTTTGGTCCTGGAAGATCTCAACCTCCTCTTCCTCATCATCAGTGAGCAGCTGCAGCTCCTCGTGTGGCCACCGGAGCTCCCCACTCTCTTCACTCGCTTCAGCCTCAGAGGCTTCCACCACGATGGAGGGGAGGCCGGTCTTTTGACAGACAACCTGGATGGGCACAGCAGGGGGCTTGGGCCAAATTAGAATGAGCCAACAGCAAGACACAAGGTGGGGAAATACTAACCTGAACATCCTGGTGACCTTCAACCTGGCCAATTTCTCTTCTGTCCTCCCAGAGAGGGTTGGTCAGTCTAGGACTTTCTGGTTGCTGGGAGGAGCCTGGGCTATCTCTAGGCCAAGGCACATCCTTGCTGCTCCCTGGCACAAGGGCCATGGGTGCTGATTCTTGGAGTGCAGGGTGGTTGAACTCAGTAGAGTATCCCTGCCCAGAGCACCCCACAGACTGTTCCTTTAATCTGCTTTGGAGCCTGGCCCCTTAATCACTTCTGAGAAGAGGCTGACATGCAAGGAGATTATGGGCCTTCCAGGGGAGGGGACAATCCCAAGAGGTGGGATAGGAGCTTTATTTCTACTCACTCCCTGGTGACACTGGGAAAGGCAGAAGTAGGAGTTAACAAGGGCATCTGGATTAAAGCCCTGTGAGTGAAGAGCTTTGATAACAAACTTGGAATTTCCTGGTTCTTACTGGGTCTCCCACATTGACATGTTTCTTTGTATCTTATTTAATGAATATTTTTATGGTGTATGCTATTTGCCAGGAACTGTTTTAAATGCTTTTCATATAAACTTATTTAATTATCCTAAAACTATGAGATAAATACTGTTATTAGCCTCATTTTCCGATGCAGAAACCGAGAAACAAAGAACTTAAACGATTTGCCCGGGGTCACACAACTAGGAGGTGTTTTCTTCTCCAAACTAGAATTCGGTATGTTACACAAAATCCATGGTTTAAAAAAAAACAAACCAAGGTTATATACCATGAAGAGAAAGGTAACGTTTACTTTCAACAAGTAAAATAAAAAGAAAACATAAATATACCCTTCTCCCCACCCGGTACACTTGGCTTTGAGTTTTTGTTCAGGAGTTGAAGGGATTGAAGGCAGTCAATAGATTGTAAGATTGTTTATAAGTATCTGAATGTCCTTATGTACTGTATTGGAAAAGCACAAGTAATTGTAGGAAACTACAGAGCACAGCCCTGACCCTCTATTGATCAGGACATTCCGGAGCTGGGCAATTGTAAAACTCACAGCAACAATGAAGACACTTACTCTCCCCTTAGCAGTCCTCCTCAGGATTTCATGACAAGGGAACCCACGCTCGGCCCTGGGTGCCAGCACCTCGACGTGGTCAGCCTCCTCCGCTAAACCTAGTCTTAACACCCAGGCGCTCTAGCTTCGAAACGTTTCGCTGGCCAGGCCCTCTCTAGCCCGGCCCCGTCTCTATGGTTTCCTGTGTGAGGCGTTCTAGCCTGCGCAGATTGAGACGTCGCGGCAGCCTTGCTAGGCTACCGGAGGCTCCGGAGGGCGTCTCGCTGGTCGCGCGGTCGGCCATGGAGGCCCTGCGCAAAGCGCTGATCGCGGGCGCAGTGCTGGCCGTGGGGGCTGGCGTGGGCACCGCGCTCTTTGTCCTCGTGACCCCGGGAGAACAGCAGAAGCAGGCGATGCTAAAGGTGCGAGCAGTTAGGAGGCCGAGGTAGGGCGAGCGGGCGGAGAACCGCAGGCTGGTAGCCCGGACTACGAACCTCGCTTTCTGCCCGCAGGAGATGCCGGAGCAGGACCCGCAGCGCAGGGACGAGGTGGCCGGGACCAAAGAGCTACTTCTGGCCACTCTGCAGGAGGCCGCGGCCACGCAAGAGAACGTCGCCTGGAGAAAGAACTGGATGAGTGGTGGCGGCGGGAAGTCAGCCTGAGGCCAGACCTGCCCCCGTGCGCGCCGGGACCTCCGCTGCAGCGCAGGAGCCCGAGCCGGCCTTACTCCTCTGTGGGCCGGCGGGGAGTCCAGACACGCGCAGACCTCTTCGGGACCTGGGGAGCTGCCGCCGGGTGAGCACGTTCTCCCCCAAACCCTGCACTGACTGTGTTTTAACGTCCACGTCTTGGGCCAGGGCATCGGATGTGGCTAACTGAAGGAACCAATAAATCATGTTCCTCCATCCAGAGAGTGAGCGCTGCGGCTGGACGCCCATAAAAGCCTAGAGTGTTATGGGGGTCAGTGCTGCGGGCGGGCTTGAGTGCAGCTCCCGCCTGCCCCGCCCTTCATGTGACGTGGAAGCCCTATAGGCAGAGCGACCACGTTTTCAAAACACACGTCAGGTCACGTGGTTTGCGTGAGTGTACTTTCGGGGATAACCAAGTGATGTTCTTGAAATCATTATCCTGGAAACTCTTGTGCAGTAAATACCCATAGAGGACACTCTGGGTACCTGTCCTTCGAATGAGGTTGGAGAGGGGCTTCTAGCAATTAACATGTGCCATAATGCCTTCTGTGACCTTAATTTAACTTTTGGAGGCCACCGTGGTAGGAGCGGTAAAAGGAGTGTGCTTTGAGTCAGATCTTGCTTCAACTCCTCCATGCTTTTAACCTCTGAGCCTTAGTCCTGTTCCATAAAAGGTGATAATGGGGACTTTCCTGGTGGTCCAGTGGCTAAGACTGCGTGCTCCCAATGCAGGGGGCCCTGGTTCGATCCCTGGTCAGGGAACTAGATCCCAGGTACTGCAACAAGAGTTCGCATGCCGCAACTAAGAGATCCCACATGCTGCAACGAAGATCCAGAGTGTTGCAACTAAGACCTGGTGCAGATAAATAAATAAATAAATGGTGACAATTGTCTTGAGAGTTGTAAAAAGGTGAGCTTAGGAATGTGAAGTGCAGTGCCAGGCACAGGGCAGCCTCTCACTAAATGCACTGGGGTTTTCCTCCCACAAGGTTTTCACTGTAGTGGCTTTCAATTTCGGAATCCGTCACAGGATCCATTGGCGATGCCACTGATGGGAATGAGATAAAGCTATCAGTGGGGTGGCCGCCCTACAGCGAAGTCAATCATTTCACTCCCCTTTTGTCTATTTTATGTCCTGTGGTTCCAAACAAGATTGCAATTGATGGGGGATGGGAGGAGGGGTGGGGGGAGCTGCTTGTATTAAATAAAGCTGGAACACACTAAATAAAGCTTGGTAACACTGAGGTGTAAACCCAGATATGAGCATTGGTGCAGTTTTCAGCTACTAGATGGTGAAGTCATAAGCTAAGCACATTTGTCATGTGCAACCTTTACAGTTTACTTGTGGTCTCTTTCCTAGTCGGGGTATGAGAGGAGGGAGGTCAGCAGCTGTCTGAGGGAGCACGAGGATGAGGTGAGCAGCAGCAGCAGCACAAGCAGAGCTCGGCAGTTCAGAGCCTGAGTCCTAGAGTCACGCTCCCCAGAGATGTGTCCAGGTTCTGCTACTTGCTAGCTGTGTCAGTTTGGACAAGTCACGTGCTTTGGTGTCCCAATCTCTAAAATGGGATCATTGTACCTACAGCTAGATAATACTGCCTTCATATCTCAGTTAATACATACAAAGCACTTAAAACTGTGTGGTATATATTAAGTACTCAATACTTTTTAGTGCAGAAGAGATGTAGCTGTGAAGGTCACACTATGGCTCCTCTCACTGTGAATGGCCACATTTTTTTTTTTTTGCGGTACGTGGGCCTCTCACTGTTGTGGCCTCTCCCGTTGCGGAGCACAGGCTCCGGACGCGCAGGCTCAGCGGCCATGGCTCATGGGCCCAGCCGCTCCGCGGCATGTGGGATCTTCCTGGACCGGGCCACGACCCCGTGTCCCCAGCATCGGCAGGCGGACTCTCAACCACTGTGCCACCAGGGAAGCCCGAATGGCCACATTTTAAAAACTACCCTTCTAGTAGCTAATACTTAATAGGGGACTTACCAGGTGCCAGGCACGGTGCCAAAGCACCTTACATCAGCATTACGGAAGCCCCCACAACCCCAATTAACAGGCACTATTATCCCTGTTTTACTAAAGAAGAAACTAGGCTTAATTAAAGAAGTCAAGGCACATAGCTAAGGATTTCAGGCTTAGGTACTGCCTTACCCATAGGAGCAAAAGATGCTATCCAAGGTACACCCCACACTCCAGCACCTCTCCCCTTCAACCTCCCAAGCAACTTATCAGACCCAGAGATCAGAAACAAGTCTCCTGTGGAAATTTAAGAGGAAGCATAGGGTCTGTTCTAAAAGCCTTCCTTTTGTCCCTCCCGGCCATTCAGGAAGGAGTCAGTCGCATACAGAACTCAGAGGGTCTATTTATTAGGAAGGTAATGTCAGTGCTTTATCAAAGATGAAGAGAGGTCAGAGAAGGATGGTGGGATAAAGGCCTCTCAGCCGGGACATTTCTTGGCCACAATGAGGACAGCAGAAGGCACAAGTCCTGAAGATGGAACGAAACAGGTTTGAACCAAAAGATCTGCTTTTTGCCCACCCTCCCCGCACCCCCCAATTCCTGGCTTCACACTATCTCCACAAAGTCCCTTCTTTGCATCCCTTCCTTTCTCAGGCATGTCCCCTATCCCCCTCCTGGTTTCAGGTCCCACGTGTCATACCCAGCTCCTGCAGAGGCCGCTCCATGTCAGCCTCTGAGAAGGCCCGCCGGGGGAAGCCACTAAGCAACTGCACAGGGTCCTGGCCCCCTCCCAGCTCCTCCCCACGGTGGAGTTCCACATAGAGCCTCACAGCTGCCAGCTGTTCTCGTGCCCGGAATGTCTGGGTCAGTGAGCTCCCATCTGGCAGCCTGACCTGGGAAGCAAGACAGAAGTACAGAATTGTGAGTGTGAAGACTGAGTGAAGTGCCCAGGTAAGGAAAAGGAAAAGAGCAAAGCTGGCTTCTCCTTCCTCTCAGAGAGACTGAACCAGCATAATTACTATTTAAAGCAGCTAATGAACAACCACTTAGGCTTGGCTTTACTGAACACTGAAAGGAGAGACTCCTAGCTCCCTCACAATTTAAGGAAAACAAAGACAAGATTACACAAAATATCTGGATAGGTACCACATCGTGCAAATAACTGTATAATAAGCCAAAAGAAAACACGATGAACAAGTGAGAAGTTAACTGCTGAATAAGAAAGAGAGATAGATTTATATGAGACTGGGGCAAGTAAAATTTGATATCTTCCTAAGAGCAGAGGAGGCAGGATTTCAAAAGTCATTTACAAAGATGGGAGAGGTTTGGCAAAGGGAACATAACTGAAAAAAGCTCTGGGCTGGGCTGGGTGCCTTACAAGGCAACAAAGGGTCCCAGGAGCAAGACAGGAATCAGAATCAGTACCTGTATGCGACACTGGTCATACTCTCGCTTCGTGGGAGGCTCCTTGCTGGGAGAGGAGGGAACGGGGCCTGGCTCTGTTGTTGGTGGGCATGGCTGAGAACCTCCATGACCACCATACTGGAGGACAAAGTTAAACAATCAGGCACGAAGCCCAACCCTTCCCTCTGAAGCTAGAAAAGGGGATTTTCTGGTCCCCCTATTTCATTACCCTCAGTATGTACCCAATCACCTACCTTCTTGGCTCTCTCTGCTTTGTCCCTTTCGATCTTTTCTCGGACTCTTTGTCTGGAATGCAGACAGAACGAAAGTAGGTCAGACACTGACAAAGCAAATCTTGATTCCTTTCTCATCTCTTAGCCAACACCCCCAGCACCCAGACCTGGCTGCTAACTCTTCAGCCTTTTCCCTCCTCCGCTCCTCAGCAGCCCGGCGCATCTCATCTTCCTGTAGCCGCTGTCGGGCAGCTGACAACTCTTGCCCTTGTCTCCTGCGCTGCCGTTCCCGCTCCAGTGCCTCCCGCTCCTCTCTTTCTTCACGTTCCCGTTGCTTTTGGGCCACCAGCTCCAACATCCTGTATTGCAGAGAGGAAAGAGTTCAAGAGAAATAGACATAATTTGGGAAGCTGTGTTTATTAACAAGGGATTCAGAAAACAGAATCCAGGAACACAGTCCCAAACACCTCTGGGGAGAGGTGGAGGATGAGCCTCAGAAATGTGAGCTTGTTTTTCAAACCTCTTAGTCTGTTCTTGTCTTTCCTCTTCAGTCAAAATGGGTTTGCTTTCTCCCACAACAGACCCAGGTCCTACAAACAAGCAATCAGTATTGTTACCCGTTCATCCTCCTCCTCAGGCCCTCCTGAATAATCACACTGGGTCCCTCCGTCAGGACTTTCAGGGCCACCTTGCTCAGTGGGTGTGGGTTCCCGTCCCAGGATATGTCCAAGGGGGGTCGCTAGTGGCTCGTCCACGTCTGGGTCGTCTTCATGCTCCATCAACCTGGCAGGGAAAGTCGGGAGGGAGGTTAATGTTCAGGCTTCCCCTCGTAGGAGTCCCCAGTCACCTGCTACCCGGTCTGAGCGCTCACCAGTCCATCGCAGCCTCGATGCCCTGGTTCCCTGTGAGGGCCAGAGCCTTCTCCCTGGGGGCAGAAACACCGTGAATAGCGCCCACGAACCATGGCGATGGTCAGGCTGGGGCGTAGAGCCTGAGGCCAGGCTGGGATAAAGGCCTGGACAGGTCGGCGACCCCTGCGGACGGGTGTTAGGGGGCTCCCTTACGCGCGTCCCCTGGGGAAGCCCATCTCGATGAGACTCTCCAGAGCCGTCAGCTCCGCCATGACGCCGCCACCGCCGCTTCCGCGGGGACCTGGAGGGGACGAGAAGGCCGGAGAGGGTCAGCACGGGGCGTCCCCCGCCGGCGCGCAAAACCGCCCCCTACGGCCCCAGCCGGACGCTCGGTTACTCACTGGCTCCGGACCGGCCCTGGACACCGACGAGAAGAAAGCCTAGAGGAAGCGGAAGTGCCCGAATCTGTTTGGGTCACGTGGAGGCGGACGTGGATGGGTGCCGCAGAGAGCCAGAAAACACAGGCCTGGCCCAGCGGCCCGACTTGGCGCTGAGGGGACAGGCGGGGCGTGGGAGTAGCGGCCCGGGAGGCAGCTCACATTCCCCCGCCCAAGCCCGGGTGCCCCGCAGCGGTGTAGAAGGGCGATGCCGCCCTGAGACCCTTGGGCGAATGAAGACAGCTCTCGATATGGCCCCTTAGCGCAACCGGTTGGAAAATTATTTAGCAGTGTTTATCAGGAGCCATAGAAATGTAAGCACCCTTTGACCTGCTCATCCTCTCCGGCAATTGAGCTATCCTCCGTGCTACTGCCAAAGGGATCTTTGCAAAACACAATAACTGATCCTGTCATCACCTCCCTGATTAAGATTTCTCCATGACACCTCAGTCACCTAGGACGAAACTTAAATGCTGGTAGTCTGGCTTCCTCCTACCCTTTCTTTTGTTAATGTCCCATCTGTAAAGTGAGGATAACAATAGCACCAACCTTAGGTGCCTGGCAAGACTATACTGTGTAAATGTTGGTAGTTGGTGCGGAGTTCATCTCTCACCACTTGAGGGTAACTTGTGCAGATTGCAAAACTCTCCCTCCTCCCGGCCTTTGCACATACCCATCCCTCTGTGTCTGGGATGTCCTGCCTCTTCTGTGGGCTTGGTTAACTCCCAGTCGTTTTTCGGACTGGACCCTGGGTTTGCTTTCTTTTCTTTCTTTCCTTTTTTATTTTTGGCCGCACGCATGTGGGATCTTAGGTCCCCAGGGATCAAACCTGCGCCCCCTGCTGTGGAAGCGCGGAATCTTAACCACTGGACCACCAGGGAAGTCCCTGGGTGTGCTTTCTAAGGGAAGGCTTCCTTGACCACCCCCTCTCCATCTCCCAGCCCCGGTATTTACTCGATTAGCATTTGTCCCACTGGTGTGTAGTGTTGTTGATTACTTAGCCCGCCGCCACTACCTAGGCTGTTAGGTCCCTTAAGTTTTTTGTGTGTGTGTGTGCCGTACGCGGGCCTCTCACTGCCGTGGCCTCTCCCGTTACGGAGCACAAGCTCCGGACGCGCAGGCTCAGCAGCCATGGCTCACGGGCCCAGCCGCTCCGCGGCATGTGGGATCTTCCCGGACCGAGGCACGAACCCGTGTCCCCTGCATCGGCAGGCGGACTCTCAACCACTGCGCCACAAGGGAAGCTTTTTGCTTGTTTTTGTTTGTTTGTTTTTTCGGTCCCTTAAGTTAAAGCTCACTTTAAATGTTTTTTAGGAGGCAGAATAATAATAAGTTGCTGATATTGATAATATATGCACTAGAGAATTTTATATGCTTAATTCATATTTAATCATCACAACAATCCATATGATGTAGATACTGTCATTAGTCACAGGAAACAGACACAGAAAGATGAGATAATTTACCGAAGGTCGCAGAGCTAGGATTCAAACCCATGCAGTGTGCGTGCTGGAATCGCTAGGCTGTGCTGCCTCTCTGTGGTGGAATGATCATCAGCTATGGAGTTGGGCAACTTGTGTCGAGAAGTCCTAACTCACCTCCTTACTTGTATTGAATAGCTTCAAACCATTTAGAACCTCAAACTTCTCATCTGTGAAAAGGTGACACCATCTCTTAGAACGACTGTGATAGAGATTAAGTACGAAAGCATGTAAAGCGCGTCTTTAATATTGATAGTAGGGAAGAAAAAGTACGGGAAAAAAAAAACAAAAAAGTGAGATAGTAGGCCCTCATAATTTGTAAATGAATAAATGCTGAGGAAATACAGAAATCAGATTAAAAAGACAAAGTATTCACGGCAATGTGGTGAATGTATTCTAAATAACAAATGTGTTCTAAATTTATTCTAGAGTTCCAATAATAGACGAATGATTAAATTGTATAGTACTGCCTCTCTCACCTACTTCCAAGTAAGTACCCTATGGAAATACACAAACATGTGAGGATACACAAACAAACAAGGATGTCCATAGCAAACACTGAAGACAAACGTTCTAACAAAGAGCCAAGGCTACTATCAGTTAAGGAGCATCCTCCAATGGAAAGTTATGCCTTTCACATAACTAAGGAGGCTGTGATTTACCAACATGGAACATTGTCCATAATATATCAAATTAAAAAAATAAATTTGCATTGCTTAGAGAAAAATTTGCTCTGCTACAGGCAATTGCCTCTTGAGGAGGAGGGGAACTTTCATTTTATCCTCTTCAGTACTGAAATTTGTATGTGTTACTTTTATAATTTAAGAAAAGGTTATAAGATCAGTAAAAGTGAGGAATAAACTGTGTAGCAACTTCGACTTTTCTACATCCAGTTAATTTAAAAATAAACTCGAAAGTATGTATACTATTCCGAAAAATCGGTGTGTGGACAGGGAATTGAAAAGGATCATGAAATTTGAAAATGTCTTCCTTTTACATCTCCTTTAATGGTGTTACAGTGAATATACAATAAACACAAATGGGGGAGGGGGAATCCTTTGTTATTATTGTATTATTATTATTATATTTTTACTAGCAAAACCGCAAGCTTGTCCCAGACAGCAGCTTGGGCAGTCCTTCTCTTCTCCACTCCATGTCAGTCATTTATTTCCACCCGCCTCAGACACAGGTAGAGTCTAACTCAGTGCGCATGCTCACTATCTAAACAAAAAGGCAGAAGGAGGAGGAGTGGTCTCTAGCCCCAGACTCCCATACCGCAGCAGCTTATTCTCAAAACCCCACGGAAGCCACCCATAGTGGCAGGGCCCTTTTGAGGCTGTACGACAGAAGACTAACCATAGCCAACGGGCCGAATCTGGCCAGGGCCTGACTTGTAAGGGCCCAAGAGCTAAGAATGATTTTTACATTTTTAAATGGTTACATGGTTGTGTGAGAACTACATGATATCTTCGATTTTATCCCCTGGAACCACAAAGCCTAAATTATTCTGGTCCCTTAAGAAAAAATTTGCTGACCTTCTCTACTCCTAAACCTAAGCTCTGGGCAGAGTGGAAAGTCTGGGGCCTGAACCGACTCAGGGGGGCCCAGCGCCCGGCCTTCCATCCCGCCGTCTGTCGGGGCCGCCACCTCCCCCGGAGCGGCGCCGGGCTTAGCTTGGCCGGAGGGGCCCCCCGGGCGGCCTCAGAGTCCCGCGCCGCTCGGGCGGCCTCTGCGGGGGCAGCCCCAGCGCTCGCGCAGGCAGAAGTGCCAGACCAGGGCGGAGCAGCTGAGCAGGGCCAGCGCCGAGCCCACGCCCACGGCCCCGTGCAGCAGCGTGAGCGGCCTCGGCAGCACGGTCAGCTGGCCGCAGGGCCCGAAGGCGGGGCCGCCCGCACCGTCGAGGCCCTCGGCCCCGGGCACGCTGCTCTCCCCGGCCGCGTTGGCGGCCACCACGCATACGACGTAGGCGCCCCCGGGCTTCAGGCCCTTCAGCTCCGCTCGCCGGACCGTCGAGTTGAGGGGGGGGCCCTTCTGCGGAGCCCCAGCGCCTTCCCAAAGCAGCAGCCAGTACTGGTGGACCGGGGAGAAGGGGGCGCACCAGTGCACCACGGCGCGGCCCGCCTCGGCCTCCATGCGCACTTCCCCCAGGCGTGGCGGGTCGGGCGGCTGCGCTGCGCTGGAGAGGCCGGGGCACAGGCACGTCGTCGGGCCGGCCCTCTGCAGCTCCTGGCAGGGCACCTGCAGGTGGCGGCAGCGGTCGTAGTCGCAGGGGACAGCCGGCAAAGGTGTCTCATCTTGCTCCTCTTCTTCTAAGTCTCCCGCCAAGGGCTGCGCTCTGGGAACCAAGGAGAAGGTGACAGCCAGGAGCCACAGAAGGCGGGGAGATCCCGGCATGGGGTCTGGAAGGGAAGGAGGGGGAAGGGTGAAGGCCGGCCAGCCCTCACACCTTGCAGGCCCCCCTCCCTCAACAGAAGCTCTAGAGACAGGGAAACACGACCGAATGGGGACCAAGAGAACAGGAAGGAGGTGGAAATGAGACGACACACCCCTTTGTCATCTAACTTCTGAACAGCCTATGTGCTTGGTTTTGGGCGAAAAAGAATAAAATGTCGTCTGACCCGACAGAGAGAAGTGTGCGACCAGCAATGCGTGAAGCACCAGAAACAGTTAATGAATAAACTGAGTGCTGAGAGGAGAGGAGTAAATGATTTACGCAGCTGGGGAAGGAAGGCGGGGTAGTTCCCAGCTGCCGCCCAGAGAGACCATCTAAGTAAAATAAGTATCAATCAGTCAGTGACACATGCAGAAACCCAGAAAGGAGATGCAAGTGAGAAAGGAGAAGAGATGGGACCCAGAGGCCCTGGAACCCTCCCTCCCCACCTATCCAAGTCCTGGTCCCTGCCTGCCCCCCACCTCCCTGACTCACAAGCAGCGCCTTACCAGTGGGTAGGCCTTGATGCAGTGAGTAGCAGGCCGGGGGTCCTAAGAGGTCCCCAGGAGCACAGGCTGCGCAGTCAGGTTTTCTCAGTGTCTTCAATTTCAATTCTGTTTTGGTTCAAAGCTTTTATACCCCTCAACTGTGATGTCACCACCTGGCCCCCCTTCCCCTGCCCCCCTCCCCGGTGAGTGCCAAGAAGAGGGCTGGTCCCTTCAGAGGGCCTGAGTCACGGGGCCAGGGGTGGGGGAAGCCACATGCAGCGGTTTCAGCTGGAGACCAGGATGCCTGGGTTCTGAAAGAGCAGTGGAATGTGGAAAGCAGCCAGGAGCTGAGAATCCAAAGGCTGAAGTCATGTGAGGGGTGAGGAGGGGACACAAAGGACGGGGCCACCTGGCTGGTATCAGAGAGAAAAATAGCTGTGGACAGCATGGGGCCTGGGCTACAAAATGCTGTTTCAGTAAAAAATCATACCACATCCATGGCAGTCATTTCCTGTCTTCTGCCTCCCAATGGACTGAGAAAGGGAGGGGTACGGAGGCCAGAATGATGTATCCCAGCTTTCCAGACCCGCCCTATGCTATCCCCCTCCCCAGAGGGAGATGAGAGTCACATGGATGGAGTGGGCAGGCTTTCGCTCCTTGGATGTCCTAAGCTGATGAATGGAAACAGATGTGCCTGAAATAGTCCAGGGTCTGGAGGTCTTCCCCATCGGTAGCCCCTGACAAGACAACCTCCTCCAATCGGGTGGGGGATGCCTGGGGAACATCACGTTTTCAAATGGCCCTGAATCTACTTCAGAGTCAGGGAGGCAGCTGGCATGGAAAGAGTTTATTGGGGGAGCCCCAGAAAGGAAAAGGGATCAGGGGGGAAAGGGCTGGAGTGTGGGGACTCTGCCCTATTCTCTTCAGGAACTAGAGCAAATGGGGCGCTGTCGGACAGTGCCTGTGGAGGGTTCAGAGCTGCCCACGGTCTCCGGGGCAAGGGCAGGGGCAGAAACAGGCAGGTTGGCCTCCGTCAGCAGAGCTGCATCTTCCCAGGAGCCTGAACCTGGGCCAGGGGAAGGAGAAACGAAATCCCAAATGGGAAATTCCAGACCAGGGGCTCCTGCCCCCACCCAACGCAACGTGGCCTTCTCCCTAGCCACAGACCAACCCCAGTCCACCCAGGTCCCGCTGCAGAGTGCCCCTCACCGTCACTGGCCTCGGGCTCTAGCTCCTCCTCGCCACTCAGGGGCTGTTGATCTGGTTTCTCCTCCTCAGACAGCTGGCCTTCTGCAGCCCCAGGGGGAGGGCAGAGGTCAGTCTGGAGGAGGCTGAAGGGGAGGGCTCAGAGGAGTCAGGAAGGAGGTCGGGCTGCTGCACCTTACCTGGCTCCGAGGGATCTGCACGGCTCTCACTATCCTGTGTAATGGGTGACAGCTGAGTGGACTCCTCCTGGCCTTGGGGCCCTGTGCCTCCAAAAGGGGTAGAGGACAGGGCAGGGCTAGGGCAGGTGCCCCTGGACGGCAGTGCCAACTTCACCCCATTCAGCCTTCGCCTTGACCTTCAGCTTGGTATGTGAGCACCTAAAGCCTCATACTGGACGGCGCAGGAGCCTCCTCACCCAGCCCCCAGCCATCACCTTTACCTGGCTGATGGGCAGAGATCCTCCGCTGGACTTCCTTGCGGGACCTGTCTCTGTTTCGGATGTTTACCTGTAGTGGGGGAAACTCCTGAGCAGCAAGGACTGCCTTCCCTCACCGGTGATCAGGGCCCTTCAGCCCCAGCCCCCAAGATGCTCCTGCCCACTCCCCAAAGAAGGATCGTGAGGGGGAGAGGAAAGGGGTCCTTTGCGACCTGCAAAGAGAGGCGGTGTCGGGGCCAGATGCCCCGCCACACCCACTGCATGTAGCTGAAGAGCACGATGACGCTGAGGAACGTGAAGTTGCTGGCGACACCAACGAAGGCGCAGGTCATCGGGAAGTTGTACAGCAGGTACCTGAAGCAGGAAGCAGAGACAGGAGGGGAGTAGCAGCTACCAGGGAGTACCAGCCTTCTCATTTCCCAGAAATAACTTATAGGGCGAGTCACCAGTTTGGCTACAGCTGGGCTGCATCCCCTGCCTCCCACCCACTGGGCCGATGTGTTCAAGAGAGCAGTTCTCAACGCTGACTGCACATGACCTTTCCCTGGGGTGCTTTCAAAAAGTCTGACGGCCTGGTATGACCCTAACAAATCCTGGTCTTGGGGTGGGGCCCAGGCATCAGTAGTTTTTAAAGTTCCCCAGGGACCTGATATGCTGATGTGCAGCCAGGGTTGAGAATCTGTGGCCTAAGTAAAACCTGTAAAACCCGTCGCCTCTGCTTAGGACCCTCTTCACTTAAGGACAGCCCCACGAGAGCTGCCCAGGTCACGTCGGTGCTTCCTCACCTGAGCCCAGTGAAGTGGGCGTGGATGCGGAGGTAGGCTCCGTACAGCTGGATGCGCTTGCTGTGGATCTCGATGATAGCTCCGGTGGTCGGCACATACTGCAGGTGGGTGGGCAGTGGTGGCAGCACATCAGGCCAGGATCCTGCCGCTGTCATTCTTACCAGGCCAATCTGAGGCCCGCTTCCAGCCTCTACTGCTGTCCCTCCTGACTGAGCCCAGAAGCTCCTCAGGTAAAATCCTGGGCTTGTGGGGAGGGCTGTGTCCTAGTCCTCCTTCCCCCCTTACCGAGTTCTCCCTGTATTCTGGGTACAGCTCCACCTCCAGGACCTGCTTCTGCTCTGCAAAGCCAAACAGCAGGAGGCTAGAGAAGACCAGTGTGTCAAGCATCTGGAGCAGGTTTGAGCGGTAATGCAGCATCACCTGCCAGGGCCAGGAGGGAGAGGCTGGGGACGGGTGCCTGCCCCTCCACCACCCCTGAGCAGGCTAGGAAGGCTGCTGCTTCCCCGTCCCTGCTCCCTCACTTTCACTTCCTACCACGCCCCCAAAACCCAAGTCTTGACCCAACCATCGCAAACACTTGAATGACATCCCTGCCCTGCCCTAGCCGGCCGCGTGTCTCTATTCCAATACAACAAAGCCCCCTTTTCTAAGAAACCCTCCTAGGTGAAGCCCCACACTGTCTCTGATCTACCTTCCCCGCAAATGGTTCTATAATCCAGAACAGACTGTATGTTCCAGTGTACCATCTGAAGCTTTTCCCCCCATGTGGACATTCAGGGATTTGCTTCATGATGCGGTTCTGTTGATAATTAAGAATGGAGTCTAACATTTACTGAACACCCACTATTTCCTCATTGAATCCAAACTAGTCTTGTTATGAGGGACTTACTACTATATTCACTTACATTACTTCATAACTAAGGGGTTAAGTACACTGTCCCTCGGCTAGCATGTTTCTGAGTGAGGATTCGAGGTCAGGCTTGCCTGGCTCCAAAGAAGCCCCTGTTTTCAGGGTGGCTCTGCTCTTCAGACTTTACCCCAAAGCTGGACATGCTCATCAGATGTTAGGGGGTGTTTGTCTGTGTGGTAAACTGACACCTCTTGCCTATCCTGATGTGTCTGTGACTTCAGAGCTGGGGTGTTTTCTCCTGAAGCCCTACCCAGATACTCTGACATCTGTCATCATTCTCCACACCCTCCTAGACAGGCCAGGAATGAACACTCACGGAGCGTGAAGAGGTGGAGATGATTCGGCCGCCTCTGGTGTAGCATGAAATGGTGACCAAGAACATGCCCAAATCTTGATTCACAGGAGACTCTGGCAGCTCAAGCTCTAAGGTAACGCGGTACGGCTGTCCATACATCAGCACCTGCCCAAGGTAGCCCCATCTCTTTAAAAAAAATTTTTTTTTAATTGCGCTGCCCCTGTACCACCTCCCCGCTTCCCCTCCAAACACTCTGCCACAACCCTCCGCTCTCAAAACAGGCCTCTCAATCTCTCTGGTCCCAAGAAAGTGCTGCCCCCTTCTGGTGGCTGGATCCCTCCCACTTCTGAGATCTTCAGTATCCTGTCTGCTCTACTGAATCACTCTATTCGAGAAAGGCTGTGTCACATTGCTTTTCCAAAAGTGAACCGTCATGTTGCCAACTGGGCCATCTGTGACTCAGGTCTCTCTGTCCCCGTGAGGCCATCCCCCCAGCCCCAGCCTACCTTCACTTACATTATTAATTAACCGAGTGCCAGAAATGCTCACCATCTCCCTAGCCAGCTGTCGCACAGTCACTGTCACTCAAGACCATCTTATGTCATTCTGGGTCCTTTATCTTGGTTCTGTTGGTAGAACCCTGAGACTCACACAGGAAGGCTTCTTCACTGGGATTAACCTCAAAAGGTTAAAGATGTGCCACCAAACATACCTAGTTTTTCCTGACTGTTCCTATATTCCTCTAATCCTATATTCAGCTATGCTTCTCCTATGCATGACCCCCTCAGGGTGATACATAAGGATCACAGGGGTGACGGTAAAGCTTCTGGTTTTAACCAAAGAGGGAGTGGATTAAAAAAAAAAAAGAAGTTGAAAAAAACTTTCCCCTAACCCTAATAGCGTACTAGCTCCAAAATCTAGATATGGTTATGAGGGTACTTTGAGCATTTTATCCGTAGGGTAATAGGTGGAAAACCACTGACTGAAGTCTTTCTTTATACAGATTCTTATTTTCAGTCTGAATTACGTCTTGACAAAAATGGATTCCACGAGATTCCTACCCCCCTGTAGAGGCCAGATGAATCTAAGCCAGTTGCTTCATTGAATTATTTGAAACATTAAAATAGGTAGTTCTCTGAGTGGGCAGGAGGGAAATGGGGAGTGAATGCTAGGTAATGGGTATGGGTTTCTTTCTGTGGTGATGAAAATGTTCTAAAATTGATTATGGTGATGGTTGCTCATCTCTGAATATATTAAAAACGACTGAACTGTACATTTTGAATGGTGACTTGTACACTACGTGAATTATACCCCAATAAAGATTTTTATATATTTTTTTTTCTTTTTAAGCCAGTAATTATGTCATCTCCTCCAAGGGCATCCACAAAATCGAATACCAGAATCTTGTGAATGAGTCCTGCCTTTGTTTGCATTTGTCTGCCTGATGGGCAGGTTCTCCCTCTCCTCCATTCCCACACATTATTCACCCTTCCTTAAAAGGCCCACTTTGAGCCGCACCATCTCCATAGTCTCACACTTGTCTAACTCTTCACAAATTCTTCTGAAATGCAGAATCTGCATCTTTGCTACTTAATGCAATGTGTAGATTTCTGTCAATCCTGTGAGCTCCCTGAAAGCAGGACCACATCTTCTATTTCTAAACAAGGTGTTACACACAGAGAAGACCCATTATTTCATGCATTCATTCAAAAATGTTCACTAGAAATGAATGAAATGATCAATCTGCTTTAATTATCAGGGACTCAGGCCTCACCCTTCATCCTTCCATTCCTTCCACATCCAGCAGCCTGGTACCCGATTGTTTTAGGCTCCTTGAGTCACCAACCATTATGATGTACAATGGGCAGCCACACAAATGCATGCAGCATCCCAGGTGCAAATGTACTGTGGCTTTGTTTCTATTCCCCTCTCAATATATTCCATTTATTATTATTATTAAACCACAAAAACACATTGAACCAATGTTTTTACAGAACATTCTATAATAATCTCCAAGTTACTTTCCTAAGTAGCAGAACTAAAATGATAATCTGTCTTGCAATGCCCAACATTCCACTTTACCAGTTTTTTTTTTTTTTTGGCCACACTGTGAAGCTGCCCCAGGGATTGAACCTGGACCCTCGGCAGTCAAAGTGTGGAGTCCTAACGACTGGACCGCCAGGGAATTCCCTTCCCCACTTCACCACTTTGAAATCTCCATTTGGGATCCACTCATCCCACCTGGTAAGCTTTCTGGATAGTGTTACCCTTGCAGTAAACTGGAAGATGTCACAGGATACAGGATACACAGTCTCCCAGGTTATTTGTATTGTCAACTCCAGGGGGCCCCAGACTCTACAGCTTACACTCCTCCCTTCAGAGTGACCATTTATTTCTATCCTGTGTTTTTTATCTTTAGGTCAGTATCCTCCCAAGTACAATTTTTGAAAAATCATTTTCAAATGGTATTTAAACTCTTAATAAGTGATTTCTGATGACTTCTCATTACATTGCTGACAACTCAGAAAACTCTGGTGAGCAGAAATGCTCCTGATCCTCCAGGATCCTTCTGAAGTGTTCTGGGATCCTACCCTTTTTCAGATACTCCAGCAGCTTGCCTAATAGAGAAGGATGCATTCCCATTCTGCATTCCCCAGGGTTTCCAGGTTTGTTGAAGGCATACTGGCATTTGGCCAGTCCTCTGGCACAGTACCCTTTGTAATGACAGGTTACACATATCTGTCAACGGTTTCATAATTTAACATACTTTCAAAACTCTTGGGTGGATCCCATCCTAGTTCTGTGAGATAGCTGATCTATTAATTTAGGTTCATTTAGATCTAAAATACACCTTATCTAGTAGATATGGCCTGGCTGAAACAATTTAAGAAGGAGAAAAGAATAGTCCACACAATTCATTTGGACTTTTTCTTTAACCTCCCTTTTCCTTGAAAGCCTTCCTTTTAGTATCTCTTACTCGGTCCCTGACATTCAGGTCTTTCTCAAGCCTTCCTGTTTCAAGTCATCAAAGCTCTAATGAAACCTCTCTTCAGCTCCCGTACTCACCCGATCACGTCCACCCTTAGCCAGTGAGACATTGGCAACAGGGAAGGAGCAGAGTAAGGAGGCGGAGGAATCACAGTCGGTCCTAAATGAGAATGGGGATGATACTCTGCTAAGTTATAGAGTCTGCCTTACTTGTCCGCACACATCCTTGGCCCCTAGGGCTCCCTTTCCTATCCCCCATCCCTTCTCCCAGAATGGGCAAACTTCTCTGTTATAGAGACAGATGGAGAAGAAATGCAGCCAGGAGATTCAAGACAACAGATTGAGTCTTTAATTCTCTTCCTGCTACTTCCATTTATTGCCTTTCATTAGGGCAGACATTCTTAAATGGGAACCTATGGACACTTAGTTGAATAGTTTCGGACTTAAGTCTTTCTAAAGACTCACCTGGGGAGCTGGTAAAAATGCAAATCCCTAGGTCCCACTCCTCCAGATTCTGATTTAGGAATTCTGGTCTGGGGCCTAGTTTGAGAAAACTCCTCCAAAGGGATCCACAGATGATCTTTAAGAGGCTCACGAACCCTTTGAATTGTAGGCAAAATTGCACATGGGCATATATATAGGTTTTTATGGCAGGAAGGGCCATAGCTTTCATAAGCTGAACCTGGGCCAGGGGCCAGGCCATCATGCCTCTTAAAAGTTTAAGCAGGGCTTCCCTGGTGGCGCAGTGGTTAGGAGTCCGCCTGCTAATGCAGGGGACACGGGTTCGAGACCTGGTCCGGGAGGATCCCACATGCTGCGGAGCAACTGAGCCCGTGTGCCACAACTCCTGAGCCTGCGCTCTTGAGCCCGTGAGCCACAACTACTGAAGCCCGTGTGCCACAACTACTGAGGCTTGCGTACCTAGATCCTGTGCTCCACAACAAGAGAAGCCACTGCAGTGAAAAGCCCTTGCACTGCAATGAAGAGTGGCCCCCGCTCGCTGCAACTAGAGAAAGCCAGCACACAGCAACGGAAGACCCAACGCAGCCAATAAATAAATAAATTAATAAAATAAAATAAAATAAATAAATAAAAGTTTAAGCAGCTCTGCCTTAGAAATTATAGCTCATGACCACAGACTCAGGACAGGGAAAAAAAAAAACAACTTTGGACCATTGATAATAGTGCCCTTGTCAGCACCTCTTGATTGGTCCTGTAGTCATTGTTAAAAGAAGGGGAGACGGGCTTCCCTGGTGGCGCAGTGGTTGAGAGTCCGCCTGCCGATGCAGGGGACGCGGGTTTGTGCCCCGGTCCGGGAAGATCCCACATGCTGCGGAGCAGCTGGGCCCGTGAGCCATGGCCACTGAGCCTGCACGTCCGGAGCCTGTGCTCCGCAACGGGAGAGGCCACAACAGTGAGAGGCCCGCGTACCGCAAAAAAATAAAAAAATTAAAAAAGAAAAAGGGGAGAGAATTTGGCAGGGTCTGTAAAATGGGAAGGAATTGAGGCCCCAGGCAAGAAGTAGGACTCTGGGAGTTTATGTACCCAGACACCCTGCGTTTCCATAAATTCTCTTGCAGCAGACTATCCGGGAGTGGGAAGAAGTAATGTAAAAGGCAAACCTACTGCTTTCCTAATACCTCCTCTACTGAAGGCCAGATTAGTTCTGAGATGACCCAAGGGGTTGGGTTGGCTCAGAAGTCTACAGTGGCCCTGAGAGAGGTCTGATCCAGCCTAAACTGAACTGACCCTCATAATGACAATCTAGGAGAGGGATTTTTTTTTTCTTCTTTTTAACCAGATTCCAGTAACCAGAGACAGGACTAGGACCCTAGAGCCCTACAAGCCCAGACCTGCCCCAACCTTGGGCTATAAAATAAATCAGTATAAGCACACTGGGCTCAAGTGTCCTCCTCCGTAAATAAGGCGGTTGACCTGAATAAGCTCCAAGGGTCCTTGCAGCAATTCTCTCACTGGATTCCTCTACTTTGATAGAAGACCCCTCTCACCTGTAGTAGAAATGCACGGGGCTGAGGTGGCTGACTGTCGGCATGTAGGAATAGTAGAAGGAGCCATAGAGGAAGACAGACACCCAGAGCAGGAGTAGGATGGTACAGAAGAGCACCCCAAACTGCAGTAGCAGCTTGCGGGCACGGCCTGCCAGGACGTGGCCCATCTCCTGGGCCCACAGTAAGGCAGGTACTGGTGGGTCATTGACCATGATGGGGAGTGCAGGGGGTCTGGCCCCGGGTTCAGGCCTTGAGTTCCTAGGTGCTCTGCCACCTGGACGCCACCCCTGGCCATGGGATGAAGCAGCTGGTGGTTCCTGGAAAAAGACAGAGAAGGGGAAAGAATGGCTCTTTTCACGGGGGAGGTGGGGACAAAAAGGACAAACTTACCGGACTGGCTTTGAGGAACCAGAGATAGCAAGACATAGCAAAGTCTTTGTTTCATATGGCCTTTCTCCAATTGATTGCGTTTCTCAGCCAATTATCCCTTCCTTTCCTCCACTGTGCTCTCTTCACCACCTGTGCTAGAGTTCCTCAGCTGAACCCATCCTCGGGTCACCTGATTCTGGGACAGCCACCTAGACAGTCATTCATAGTAATACGTAACATACAGAGGATGAGCACCTTAAAATTCTTCCAAGGCGGTTTTACACACACGATGACACGATTCCACACTGCGAGGTGGCTGCACGGAGAGCACGCGCGACTTGCCTAAGGTCGCATAGCCGGACTCAAAGCCAGCAACCTCAGCGCAGCCACAATTCCCTACCGAGCTTCTCCTCTCCTCCTGGAGCTGCAGTCGCTCTCAGACAGGGCCGCGCCCCACTCCGCGCTGGGCATCCTACAGCCAACAGCCACTCCCCGCCAGCCCCCTCTGGATCGGCGGTGGGCGCGGCACCCGGAGCCCCCACCCAACCGCAGCAACACAGAAACCAGCCAGTGGGCCGCCACAGGGATGCAGACTCACCAGCCGCGCGCTGTCTGGGCAACCGCGAGAAGGCACTTCCGCCTCCCGGGGAAGTCCCTCCCCCTTCCGCCGGCCCGCTTTGTAGCACTGGGGGCGGGGCTCGCTGTCGGCATGTAGGAATAGTAGAAGGAGCCATAGAGGAAGACAGACACCCAGAGCAGGAGTAGGATGGTACAGAAGAGCACCCCAAACTGCAGTAGCAGCTTGCGGGCACGGCCTGCCAGGACGTGGCCCATCTCCTGGGCCCACAGTAAGGCAGGTACTGGTGGGTCATTGACCATGATGGGGAGTGCAGGGGGTCTGGCCCCGGGTTCAGGCCTTGAGTTCCTAGGTGCTCTGCCACCTGGACGCCACCCCTGGCCATGGGATGAAGCAGCTGGTGGTTCCTGGAAAAAGACAGAGAAGGGGAAAGAATGGCTCTTTTCACGGGGGAGGTGGGGACAAAAAGGACAAACTTACCGGACTGGCTTTGAGGAACCAGAGATAGCAAGACATAGCAAAGTCTTTGTTTCATATGGCCTTTCTCCAATTGATTGCGTTTCTCAGCCAATTATCCCTTCCTTTCCTCCACTGTGCTCTCTTCACCACCTGTGCTAGAGTTCCTCAGCTGAACCCATCCTCGGGTCACCTGATTCTGGGACAGCCACCTAGACAGTCATTCATAGTAATACGTAACATACAGAGGATGAGCACCTTAAAATTCTTCCAAGGCGGTTTTACACACACGATGACACGATTCCACACTGCGAGGTGGCTGCACGGAGAGCACGCGCGACTTGCCTAAGGTCGCATAGCCGGACTCAAAGCCAGCAACCTCAGCGCAGCCACAATTCCCTACCGAGCTTCTCCTCTCCTCCTGGAGCTGCAGTCGCTCTCAGACAGGGCCGCGCCCCACTCCGCGCTGGGCATCCTACAGCCAACAGCCACTCCCCGCCAGCCCCCTCTGGATCGGCGGTGGGCGCGGCACCCGGAGCCCCCACCCAACCGCAGCAACACAGAACCCAGCCAGTGGGCCGCCACAGGGATGCAGACTCACCAGCCGCGCGCTGTCTGGGCAACCGCGAGAAGGCACTTCCGCCTCCCGGGGAAGTCCCTCCCCCTTCCGCCGGCCCGCTTTGTAGCACTGGGGGCGGGGCTCGTCTGGGGCGGGGCCCGGTGCAGGGGGCGGGACCTGCCGGGCCGCCAAGTTCCTACCTCCCTGCGCCCGGCACCGTCCGTTCCTGCGGTCCGTTACCCTCCGGATACCAAAACTGAAGGGGACAGGCGCCTCCCTCCAGGCCCCAAGATATGCTCCAGATATGAGTCAGCAGGATCCCTCAGCCCGCCCCTCGAGGCCGCAATCACGGCCCTCCGCCCACACCTTCACTATCCGCCATTTAACCCCCGAAGAGGGGGAGAGGCGGACATCCAGCTGGCGCTGATTTTCATTGCCCACAGCTCCTTGGATCTGTGGGCTTCCAAGGCAGAGAGCATTCGCCCCGAGAACGTTGCAATCTGCGGGTACCTGTGCATCTTGCGCGTTGCGCCAGCGGGCTGGCTGTCCCCTAGTCACAAGAGCGGTAGCATTTCAGGCCCGTGTTTTGTCTCCAGCTTTTACGATGCGTGATCAACCTCCTCCGACCCTAACTAGACTTTCCCTCAGAGTCCCCACAGCGCATTATCTAGACTAGGTTTTGGCGGTGGCACTTTCTATTTTGTATATGTCTATTCACCCCAAATAAGATCCCTCAGAAGGATCAGTGTTGTGTACATCTTTGCGTACATCTCACAGCACCAAGCACAACACTGCAGACGTGGGAGGCAATCTCAAGCCAATACACACACACACCCAGGAAGCCCATCTATTTCCAGAAACACCCACCGACTCTCCCCTCTACCTCGTCTTTGTCCGATTCTTTGATCCGATCTCTGCATGCCTCTCTTTCCCCAGCTGCTCCTTCTTCTCCTTGGTCTGCCATTTCTTTAGACATCTTCCTGATGGACCTCGCTGCCCCTGGATCTTCCACTCGAGTACCTGTAGCTAGAACGTTAAAGTGGTGATCTAGAAGCTGATACCTGTAGCTCATCACATTTTCCTGGATATGGGGAATGGAGGATCCCTGGGAGAGAAGTGAAGATTCAGGTGTTAAATGCTGTGTCAGAGTAGAGGGAGGAGGGATGGAGGGGGCGACTGCCCAGCTGATGTCAGATTTTCAAATGAGCAGGGTCTCACGCAGTCAGTACTGACTCCACTGCAGGGGCTGTCACAGGTCCAGACCACCCCATTTGAGGGGGGAATCTACCTGGGACTCAGCTACTTCCAGCTCCTTTGGGGAGGTCTCTAGCCCAGACTCTCGATGCCTGCAATGGGGGAGGGGCAGGTAGTGAGACAGTAACAGTGGGGGCGTGCACAGGGGCTGCAGGCAGCAGCCATGCTCCCCCACTGGCCAGACAGTTGGTATGTGCCAGGATCTGAGCAGCTCCTTCTAGCATCCTTCATCTTTCAGGTAACAACCAGTGCTGGAGCTGCAAAAACTGGGACCAGCCCTCCACTGGCCTCTGACTTGACCCTCCCCAGTGGCCTTGTGCTGCTGCGTCAGATATTCTCAGCTGCAACTCCCTGCAAGGTGGGGCACCCATCTCAGGCAGAAGGTTTTGGTGCACCCCACGATCCTTCTCCCCAGGACTGTCGCTGCCCGTGGCCTCAGGTGAGTAGCGAGCATCCTGCTTTTCTCCCTTTGGGGCTCAAGGGGGCAGGTGGGGGTTCAGTACTCTCCTCATTAGGGCGGGCCTCTTTCTAGTTGTGGTTTTCAGAGCTGGGAACACACATAACTTGAGGGCTCGGAAGCCTTAAATCATTTATATGTTTAATGATCTGTGGCCCAGGCCATGTAGGAGTTTGGGGAGCATCTCACCCCACTTCTCCATTTCCTTAGCTGAGGAAGACAGGAATGGGAAAGACCACGGAGGTTTGGGATAAGAGGGGAGTAAACTGTTGGGGCATATGACCCGGTCTTGTAAAGGTTGATGAGGAGTAAGCAGAGAGGGGGGCCTTCAGCTGAGATTGTGCAGGGCCCCCTATCATGCTCTGAGCTCTCTCTTTTCTCCAGGATGAAAGGGGAGACCCCTGTGAACAGCACTATGAGTATTGGGCAAGCCCGCAAGATGGTGGAACAGCTTAAGATTGAAGCCAGCTTGTGCCGGATAAAGGTGGGTGGGGCCCTGGATCCCATTAGTTGGCAGCCTGTACCGTAGGTTCCCAAACCTCAGGATAAGAGATGCTTTCTTTCACTGACTCCCTGAGATCACAGGAGGAGTTTTGGGATCTGTAAGGAGAGCTGGCCCCAGGTCTCTGTGGGTGATGAGGTAAGAGAAGACTGTCTTAAGGAGCCCTAGAGATGGCAAAAGATCATCCATTTGGGGAGGGAGGCTGCAGTCCATTTCAGGGTTTCTGGCTAACAGTTCCCCTCCTGGCTGTGCCCCAGGTGTCCAAGGCAGCAGCAGACCTGATGACTTATTGTGATGCCCACGCCTGTGAGGATCCCCTCATCACCCCTGTGCCCACTTCGGAGAACCCTTTCCGGGAGAAGAAATTCTTCTGTGCCCTCCTCTGAGCTGCCCTGTCCCTCCTCACAACTCTTCACCTTTCCCTCTCCCGGGCCCTTCCTCATTTATGTCAGGAACTGTGGTGAGCCCCCTAGGGTCCCTGCATCCCATCCGTAGCCCTTTCCCAACCCTGTGAGGTTAGCTGAAGCACAACGCCCTCCCTCACCTATCTGCCGACCCCATTTCCTCGCCCACTGAGGCGGACCCAAAGCACCCCGTGACTCGGGGCACCCTTAGCTCCACCCACAGAAGGGCTGTCAGACTCTGCCAGCGTCCTGCCCGCTTCCCTCTGTAACCCGCTCAGACAACGGAGAGAGGGATGGGCTGGGTGCTTGCTCTCAGTCTCACCTGGAACTATTGGAAGTGTAAAGCCATTTGAAGAATAAAGTCATCCGGAGTCTCAGAGGACAGCTCCTGTGTTACCGTTCTTGGGGGATAGGATCATCAGTCAATAGATTTGGGAGTGGGTGCGGCAGGTGGAAAAGCTTGCCATAACCAGGGAACAGGGCCAGTCAAAGCGGGTTAGACATTGGATGGCGGGCATAAGAGAACGTCTCAAGTGGAAGAATTAAGTTACAGACAGACACTCAGAGGCTACGGAGAGCGCGCGCGCGCGCACACACACACACACACACACACACACACACACACACACACACACACACAAGAGCAATGAAGACAAGTGAAAATGAAAACAGACCGAACGGGGTGGACTTAGGGAGGGCTTCCGAAGGGCAGTCGCAGACACGGGGTACCCAGTGAGAGGGGCGGAGCTTGGTTCCAGTTCCTGCGAAGGGGCCGTTTTACTTCTAAGATGGCGACGCCCACAGCAGGTCTCCGTTCAAGATGGCCGCCGCCAAAGGGGATCCGCACCAATATGGCGGCCGCATGTCACAGCGTTTCACCGTACAGGGCTTCTCGGCTGGGCCCATACTTAAAATGGCGGCCCCAGGCATCCAGAGTTCTCAATATGGTCCCTTCCGTGCTCATTTGTCTCAAAATGGCTGCTCCTTCCCTTGTCAACTCGATACCCACTCCTACCCACCCCGGAGGCCGGAAGCTGACGTCCACCCGATCCAGGTGAAGGCACACTGGCGGCTATAGCCAAGGATCATGGGACAAGGGGGTCCCAGCAAGCACGCCAGCAATAGGCGCCGGTCGCGTGGAACTTATGAGAGAATCTAGGTCTCTGTTATCTTGCCTAGTAGAGACTCCTTTGGAGCGGAAACAGAAGTGTGAGGACAATGCCCGGCGCCGTTCGGCTCGGGGCGCTGTTCCTTGGTCGCTTCCTGTTCTCCCTAGGAGTTGGATAAGCCCTTAGTTGTTCAGTTTGTGCTTCCTGTTAGAACTGGGGCTTGCTATTCTCCCACTTCCCATTCAGGGCCCTTCTGCCACATCCGCCAGGAGCAGTGTCCCCGCCCCTGGTGCGCCTACCACCCCTCGTAGTGGTCCAGCAAGCTGCCCGGCCAGAGGTTTGTCTCAGGAGCGCCTCCCGGACTCAAACTTGGCGGAGGTTTATAAAGCCCCAGCATACCTTTCCAGAAGCCGTTACCTTCCAAGGGAAAGAAAGACACATACGGAGGTGGGACCAGGGCCAAGGCAGAGAAAGTAAGTCTCAGGATGTCTGCTCCTCATGGGTTGTCAAGACTCCCCACCCTCTCTCTACCCAGTGACACATGCTTCCCGGGGCAAGCCTGGGTCATGCTTTGTCCTGGGATACACTTGCGGGTAGGGTCGGCTGCCAGAGGCTGCCTTGCAGAAGGGGGTGACCTATATTAGAGACAGCACATCGCCCCCAGCTTCCCCACACCTTCACACAGGAAGACAGCAGGGGAGGGGGACAGAGAGGAAACCAAAGGAATAAAGGGGGTTCTACCAGGAACTGAACTTAAGTTTCCTATGGACGTCTCCACAGGCTCCAGGAGTACGCAGTGAACTTGAGGCACCTTCAGGAATAGCAGCTTCCCCGCTGTTGATGAATTCCTGAGCCCTAATAGGCCCTGGAGATATTTAATTCCCTCATCCTAGAGAGGAAGAAACCAAGGAAAGTAACCTGGCTGCCCTCCTGAAGTGGGGACCTACCCCCATTCTGTTCAGGAGCCTGCTTGGTTCTTTCTTAGTGCCTGTTGAAAACTCCTCTAAGGATCAAGTCTGTTTAATCCCTGCATCCTGTCAGTGTCTGGCATATGGCAGGCATTCAGATATCCAACGACTGTACTATACATGCTTAAATGGCAAGCAGGGCATAGAAGGCACTAGAAGAATCTTTCTCTTTTCCTAAGGTATTACAGTGTTGGGCAAATTCCAGAGGGGTAAGTGAAAATGCCCACATCAGCTCAGACTTGGTAAGAAGTCAGAAGTGCTCAATAAATGTAATCTTGATGTTAGGTTATTAAAAAAAAAAAAAAAAAAAGCAACCTCTGCTCAATTTTTCTACACATTCAATTTTCATACTCATCAGATTAGGGGTGAACGGCTGCAGCCCTAGCTGGGGGCAAAGGGGGGTGTCTAGAGGTTATTAGAGACAAGGCATGAGCTATAAATAACCATTTTAAATTATTAGCTGTAACACTGAGTAACTTTAAATATCCTAGAGAATGGGCAGACACTGAAATCAAGGATAGCCTTTGGGCCCAAAGCTGTAAGGCCCTGGGGTGGGAATCTCTACCATGTACAGAGGGAGGCGTTTAGAGCAGTAACTATACCTGTATCACCACTACTTCAAAACACTGGATGTCATAAGCCTGTGGGAGCCCAGCCTTAGTAAGTCCTCGGCCATTCATCAGAAGTTACAATCAATATCAGTTCGCTGCTAGTAATGCAGCAGTGCTTTTGTCAATTAAAGTTACCTTCTCATTCTACATAGTCACTAGGAAAGAATCCCCATCAAACATCTTCTGTTGAATAAGTAGGCTTTTCCTCTTAAGTGGTAATTACGAATAAACTCAATCTGGCTCCTAAATGGAACCCTACATTTAACTTCAAGCATCCAACTGGTTTTAGTATAGGCCAAATACACAGAGGTCATGAGTTATAATTTATTTTCTTCCACTCCAATGACTCAAGCTCTTAGTAAAAAAGCAAGCACTTAAGTAAGCCAACAAACCCCAAGTGACCCCGAGTGAAGGTATGGCTGGTTCCCAAGTGAAAGCATGGCAGAATAGGAAGGGAGAAAAGCTGTGAAAGAGGAAAGCTAACCTTGGTTGGAACCCAGTACAACTTGAGGAGCAGCATCAGAAATAAAGCCCCCAATGACACACTCTACCCAGTCAGTGCAGCGACAGGAGAGAGGGTGAATTCAATCCAAATGGTTATTTATTCTAAAACTGGAAGCTACCGTGCCTACATTTTTGCCATAATGTTGTAATGAGAACAGGGGAGGAAAAAGTTACAGATGTAAACAATGACACAGTTACATTTTTTTTTAATGGTAAAACCCTTTTTTACTGGCCACTTCCAAGAATGCTTTACAGGTTGTGCAATAACATTTACAGGCTCCATGTGGTGTTTGTTTTTCTCACAAGCTTTTCCATCTACAACTACAACAGACGTCTGATAAAACACTAAACAAGTCTTCTAAGGAAAACAAGGGTAGGGATCCCGCCTGTTAATCCACATTTTCCCCCTTAACATTGTTTTTTCATAATAAAAAAAACAGACAGAAACAAAACCCAGACATCTACTGTTGTTGCGAGTGATCTCTTGGACTAAACCGACAAGGACGTGGCAGTTTCACTCTCCACCCACCTAGAAAAAGCTTTTTTTTTTAAAAAAAATGACTTTCTAGTGTCAAAAATTAACAGCAAGTACCTCCCCTCCCCCCAAAAAAACCCAAAGCGGCTTAAGCTTTGTCCCCCTGGTCCTGAGGGCCTAGCATCCCCGAACCATGTTGTAGACTATAAAAAGATGCTATTTGCTGGAGAACTAAACGTTTGAATAGGGGTGGCAGCTTCTGCCTCAGAGTCAATTTTCTGTTATAACATAATCTTGCCCTAAGGGAATCTCTTTGGGCTCCAGTTTCTACCTCCTTCTTTTTACCTCCCTGACACTATGAGCAAAACTTTATCAAAAACTCCCCTTAATGATAATAAAAAGTTAGTGGGTTACAGAAAAATTCATGCAATCACTTCACCCACTGCCACACACAAATCCATTTGATGGCACCACAGAAAAAGCAGGTGCCCAGAGAAAGGACATCATTTTGAGCAAGCAAACGTATTGCCTACCAGCCCCCCATTCCAGCCTCCGGGTTAGAGGTCCTTGTGGGGCAGAAGGGCGACTAGAGGGCCAGGACGAGGGCCTGCGCGCCCTCCTGGGCACGGCAGTAACCGTGGGAGAGGGGGAGAGAGGTCAAATCTCAGCACAAAATTTTCAACAGAGGGCTGCCCAGGTAAGGAAATGGAAGTGAAGTACCTTCTAGTAGCACAACCCAGGGCTCCCCTCGCCAGGAAGTGCAGCAATGTGTGGTGTTCGCTGAGTAAGCTCTTGGCTGACACAATGCTGAGCAGGAAGGTGAATGGAAACGAAGCTCAGTATCAAAGGAGCGCTCCCATAATCCACCCGTATTCTTGGGCCCACAACCTGAAGCTGTCTGTCAAGAACTGGGAGGGTTGCGCTGGTAAAGCTACAAAACAATAACTCTCCCGGCTGAAGTCTCTTGGCTAGAGGCCTCTCTGGGACACACAGGGAAGGCACCCCAGGAGGACATCAAGTCGGGAAGGGGTGCTCTCTTTCATGCACACGCTGCACACGCTCACATTCATGCTCTTCCCAAGTTCCAGCAGCCCCACGGAGCTGCCTCCCACCCCCCACCCTCCCCTTTTCTATTCACTCTCTATCTGTGTATCAAAAAAGCCAGCAGGGCCCCGGCCCTCCACACTGTAGAAAATAGCTGCTATTCTCAGCGCCTGGGCCTGGTAGCCCACACCACAGGATTCACCTATATACATATCCTGCTGCAGTGAAAAGAATCCTGCTTCGTTTCTGTGTGAGCTGAAACCCTGAGAAACGTTCCTTCTCTTGAACTATAAGAGGACAGATTCTCTAACAGAGATGATTTCAGAGACTTCCCACCTGTCTCAACCTTGGAAGACAGAGAGTAGAGACTGGCAAATCACAGTCTTCAGGCTGAGGGCTGCAACCCCAACTCTTCCCCCGGATTTTATGGAAATCCATTAACAGATACAGAGAGGCTGCAAGCTATTCTGCTCTGCAATCAGGAACAGTCCCCAGGCCTCCCTGGCGTGGGGATCCTATATAACAGAACCGCCCAACTGGTAGTCTCCATGCCTCAGCCAAACAGCACAAAGGCACAGGAACGTGGAGATAGGGACACTATGGCCTCCCAGCCCACCGGACCAGACATCCCAAGAGGGAAAGGTCGGTAAAGAAGATACAAACGGTTAGTTGGTGCAAGTGATTGATAAGAGCCGATCGTTTATTTTCACTGCCCCAGTCACAAGCTCTCCCTCTGTCCCCGCTCCTGCCTGTATGGAGAGCGCCCCCACTCGCCTCCCCACCCTCTCCACACTACCTCGCCATCACTCTCCCTTAATCGGCTGCTAGTCCAGCTGCCTCAGAACGTCAAAAGGGTGACATTTTCAGTTCTTTTCCTGTCTGACCGCAGGGTATAGGACAGGCAGCCCTAAGTGCTGCTTTCTGAGCAAATGTTTTTTTGATTACAAATATCTAACTAGGTTTGAAATGTTTTATAGAATAAGACAATATTCTTTTCAACAAACTTTAAAAAAAAATGTACAGTTTTGTTGTTTGTTTCCACCCCCCTCCCCCGCCCT
>NW_006789022.1:3345038-3354675 GCF_000442215.2 Lipotes vexillifer | reverse complement strand
TGGGCACCCCCAGAGATTCAGCTTCATGGCTGACAGGCGGCAATGGCAGGGGCTTCACCGATACCCTTGGTAACCGTAGTAGTTCCTGTAGTATCGGTCTCTGTCCTGGGGATGGTGGTAGTAGTAATTCTGCCACTAGAAGAAAGGGGAAACTCCATCACTTGGAGCCACAGCTGGCTGAGGACGGAGAGGCATGACACTCATCCCTTTGGCCCTGCCCCCCTTCATCTCTCTATCCCCAGATGATACTTACATCCCGACTGTATTGTCTGTAATAGTCTCTGTATCTGTTGTACTCATAATCTCGCCCATAGAACCGATCGTAGTCTCCCCTGTATCGATCGTAGAAATTACGGTAACCCTGAGAAAGGAGAAAGAGAAAGAGTGAAGATGTATGGGCTTTCAGCATGACAATCCACTGCTATCCCCCATCTTAAATGAGACACATCTTCACTTGATATTACAAACAAGCTTAACCTTCCCAGGATAAAGTCTTCCAGAGGAACAAATTAAATGGGCAAAACCCTAAGCCCTGAGAAAACAGCCCAAACCACTCTGCTTCCCCAAGCCAATAGGAATGGCTGTCACGGCCCAGAGGGAGGAGCAGAAGGAGAGCTGCACTCACCCCTCTGTTTCCAGACTGCCCCCAGTACTGCTGCCCGTAGGCCCGGTTGTCGTAGCCTCGGCGCTGCCCGCCCACTGGAAGAGAAATGGAGAGCGCGCTCAGACAGCTGGCATGGGGTCCTGGCTCCACATCTGAGTGGAAATCAAAAAGTCGGAGCCAAAGGCAATTCTGGGGGAATAGGAGGCCTGCTTCTGCCAGGCGCACACAATGTTAATTAAAGCACCAGCCAGGATCTTTTAAAAAGTCTGAGGTGGGGGAGGGCAGAGGAATAGAGACACAAGAAAACCAAGCCACCTTGGTTTCACCTTTTGAAGCTCCCCAATTCCTGCAAAACATTTAAGATGCCAAAAGGATACATGGCAGAGTTAGAAACATGAGTAAAAACTGCCATTCGTAGAGTCACAGACTTTCAGCCCTGGAAGGGATCCTGGATATCACATAACCCACACCTATCATTTTATACAAATGAACAAAGTCTAAATGATAAGCTCTTCCAGGGTAGGAACTGTTGGTATTCCCATTGCCCAGCACGTAGCAGGCACTCAAAAATTTTGTTGACTTACACTTATAATTACACACACACACACACACACACACGTGCATTTTTAATGCACAGTGAATGCACACTGTGGCGGGGGGTGTTAACTGACAAACTAGACATTCAGGAGGGAAATTAATTCCACTAATAAGCTAACTTACTGTCTAACACCCCCGCCCCCAGATTACTGAATAATGCATTCACTTTCTGCTCTATACAGTTGGGTTGATCCAATAGACAAAGTAGCAAAGAAAAAGATAAGAATCTGATTTCACTGCACAAATCCTTCAAATAAACTACAATAGTGAATGGGGAATCCATATGTAAAAGTGAAAACTACATAAATGAACAGGCTCAAGCATTGCTTTTCAAGGAAACAAATATTTTTGTTGAAAAATAACTACCTTTTGTTGAAGGATTATGGAAAAAGCACAAGAAGCTGGGAGTAAAGAACACAGGAAGAAATAAGCTCCATAAGAAGGGACTTCCTTATTGTTGGTGATCTGCCTTGGTTTGCCTGCCCTTTCCTTGTGGGTCCTGCTGCACTCAGCACAGAGAACAGACTGAGGCTTGGGCTGGCAGGTCCCCAGGACTCACCGTAGCCTTGGCCTCTGCTTCGGTTCTGCCGGTTTCGCTTGTTTCGATTGTTTCGGCGGTTTGTCCGCTTCTCGGAGGGCGGCAGCAGCTTCCTTGCCTCCTCCCTGTACTTAGTGACAATGGGCTGAGCTTCCTCCTTCTCCAGCTCCCCGTATGTCACCTCATCCATATAGTCGCATTTTTCAGGCAGAGAGAAGTTGGCTGTTAAGAGTAAGAGAGAAGCTTGTGGGCCTCCAAGAACGTAGACGGGTAAGATCTCATAATGAAAACCCCACTACAAGAATAGGATTTTCTAAGCCTCATCTATTAATGCACAGAAGTGTGCTGGGTTCACTCTTCGGGTTTTCCCTAAACTGTAACAGCCCCAGGCAAAGGGCTATCTGCAAACTGTAGATTTACAAGTTCTCAAGTGATCCATAATAAATTAAGAGTGAACTGGGTTAAGGTTTCTTATCAGGACAGAAGCAGGCAGCCAGAGGCTAAAAGTAACTGAGAAAGTTTTGGTGTTGGTTAGATAAGAAATACACTTTTGAAGAGACTCAAGAAGAAACTGACCCCAGCCTAAAGGCACTTACTCATCTATACAAGAAAAACAGTTAACAGGAGTAGGGGTCCTCATTAAAACCACCTGTGTATGATGGGCCAGCACACTTGCTAGTCTCTAGACATCAAGTTCAGAGGCTGAGTCCCAGCAGAATTCAGTTCAATGAGGCTCTCCTGATTCTGAGATGAATCCAGTTAGCCCTCCGTTTTATAAAACTGAACTAAATTCCTCCGAGTGCTTGAGTACCGGTATGGACTGGCCTAGTTCATTCTAAATAAACTTGGAGAATCCAGCTTTTAAATGTGTAACCAGCTCCCATGCCTGGGCATTATCAGAATTCAAAGAGCCAGTAGTTGACAGCTCAGGTGGGTTGTCAGGCGCCGAAGGCAGCAAGGGGAAAAACCAAACTCTGAGGTGAACAGCAAAAAACTATATCAATCAAGATAGTTAATTTTGCCTTCTAGGGAACCTTGCTGTAAGGCTTTGTACCACACATATCAAAAACCAAAACAAACAACAAAAATAAAAAACAGGCCTAATGTGATACTAGAAATCAAAATATACTGATGAGATCATTCACTCCAACCACTACCATTTTAATTTGAACCACAAGCATGTCCCATCTCTAGAATATAAATTCGGTGAAGACAGAGCTTCATTTCATTCATTCTTCCCCTATGTCTAGAACAGTACTGGACAAACAGTAGACACTCTTATGTATTTACTAAATGAATAACTGACTCATTGAAGCCTCTGCCTTAAGGCTATCATCCTGTGGTCTATCACCATTTCTCTTTTTGTATTTTATCAGAATGAATCAAGGGGTTATTGCTTCACCATTCACTCTGCTCATTCATTAATCTTCAAGTGATCACACCCATTAATTTATTCCACAGATTTACACTTTACATGTGGAGAATCCTCCAGGTGCTAAGAGGCTCCAGTGAGGTGTGCATGGACCAAGGACAGGACCCCTAACTTGTAGAGTTTAGCCCACCTTTCATCTCCAGCATTATAGACTCAGGCACATCATCTCCCTCCACTTCCTTCCTCAGCTCCAGCCTCTTCTTCCAGTCCTCCTCATTAGGGACGACCACCACCACTTTCCGAGAGAAAGTCTTAAACAGCAATAGCTTCCGCCGTTGGCCAGAGTTGTACACGTTACACTAGGAACAAGAGGAGTAATAGACGTTTTAGGAATAAAAATTAAACACTAATTCAACCAACAATTTACTGAGCATCTTTCACAAATGAGGCACTAAATTAGGGGTCTTATTTACACAATCTCTTTGAATTCTTCAAAAGCTACATGATGTTATCCTGTTTTACACAACATGAAAATTGAGACTCAGAGAGGCCAAGACTTGTCCAAGGTCACAAACCCAGTAAGTGGTGGAGCCATGAATCCAAAGCTCCAACGCTCTTTCCATTGCCTCTAGAATGTGTTTTACAGTCTGGGTCCATACACTCTCTGGTAAAATCACTAAGAGTTGTATCTCTGAGCTCAAAACACATTACAACCGTAACACAACTACTTAGTCATAATCAGGTAACCTGATTCTGTTACTTAATTCAGTCTTTCTCTATATATGCACCCTATTTTGACTCTGAGCAATTTTTTTTAAAGGGATTTAAAAAAAAATTATTTATTTTGGCCGTGTCGGGTCTTAGTTGCAGCATGCATGCGGGATCTAGTTCCCTGACTAGGGATTGAACCCAGGCCCCCTGCACTGGGAGCACAGAGTCTTACCCACTGGACCACCAGCGAAGTCCCTGAGCAATTTTATCAGATTAAATGGATACCAAATCTTTTATCTTTGGACCTACTGTTAAATTCGGTTTCTTTTGAATGTTTGAACAATACCTGATCAAGAATGAAGTTCCTCTTTGTCCGGGAAGCAATCTGGACCAGCTTACTAAGGCACTGGGAGGCTTGCTGAACTAAAAGGTCTCGGCTTTTGGGGTCCATCTGTGGCTCCTCGAGCCCCTTCATCTAATGAGTTTGAGAGGAAGAGAAACACAAGGAGTTACACACTAAGTTAAAGCCCAAGAATCACTGGTAAATGCCACAACACCACCACATCAGTTCACTGACATTGCTCAGTGCTGTGAATGTTGTCCATTTCCTACAGAACTCATTTCCAGTCTCAATGTGGATAAACTCCAGACTTTACCAGCTTTCAGATTTGACAACACAGCAAAGGAAAAGAAAAAAATCTACCGTAAACACATAGTGAGAACGCATTTCTTTATTTGTGGGGCCCTTGTTCTCAGACACCTGAAAGACCAACTCCACTGGGAAAAGATTATATAAGTTTCTTGGTACCTCAAGAGCTAACATCACAGCTGACTAACCCCTCCCAGCAACTCACCCTCATTTGATTGAGCACAGTCTCAGCTCCCAGGACATTGTATCTTTTCTCAGGGTTTTCTTTTGCATATTTCAGTGCCCACTGGGTCTTTCCAGATCCAGGCAGTCCCACCATCAGAATCACCTGCAAGTAAACAGAACCAGGAATGCTATAAAACATAAGTGAGGGTCATGTTTACAAAGCCCAATTTAAGAACATCCTCCCGTTCCCCCAGTTGGGTAAAGTTTTCAGAAGAAAAGCGACCCACCCACCGTTCCAAGCATGAGCACCAAGGTTCTGCACACTCTCCAGCATACCTCACACTCCTCTATGGTCTTGGGAGGGACCGCAGTGCGCACGCGCTCCTCCACAGGCACGGCATGGATGAACACAAACTCTTCTGGCGGTGGGAAGAAGGGCTCCTCCTTCTGACCAAAATTTAATTCTACAACACAATTTTTGCAGAGGACATGGGGTAGGAGGGCCCGGTCAGCCAGGGATTCCTTGTTGATACGGAACGCCACGCCAAGGTCTTCTCCATTCTTGGAAAAGGAAAGTTCTACTTCTTCAGCCTCAAAATTCTACAGCGACGAAAGACAAGAGCATTTATGGGCACATAGAGCTTGAGGTTGATTAATCTTACAATTTAATCTTTTTTTTCTCTACTCCAACTGCTGTACTAAACAACTACGTGAGCAACGCATCAAAGGCAGAAAAGACAGCAGCCGATGGGAAGCAAATTGATCCCTAGTGCCCTCTATTTACTCCTTGCTACAAATCTACAACTTTCAGGAGCACTTACAGCAAAGCAGCCAATGACATCACTCTCCCCAAAAGTCTGGCCAAATTCTTCAAACTGCCCATTCTCTGCCTTGAGTCCTCGTCCATCGAAACCATAAGAGAATTCATCCTCACCTAGAATAATCAGCAAATTAGTTACCTAAACTCAAACCTCCCACGGAGCAGCAAACACTAAAATGATTACGTTAAAAATAACTTTACCAAGCTGTGGATGGGAAAAATCAACAGACCATCCAACTCGAAGGAGAGAAACCTCTGTGCAGCCTTCTTTCATTGGGAGATTCTGGGTTACCTGGCCAAGTCAGAAAAGGAACTTTCAGATACTCGAGCAAAGTCTGAGTTACACAAGATTTTGATACAAACCGAAAACGACAACTATCACAACTCAACATCAGAAAAACAACTGTCAATGAACTTAAACCAAAGCCATGAGGGTCAATTTCTCGGTTACCGGAGCTACGGTTGTCATTCAAGTGTGGTGCCTTTTTCTGCACTAATAAAATACTGGTAGGCAGTAAACTACTATGTACTGGAGCCCACTCCATAGTAGTCTAATGACTAATTTAATAAATGAACGGTCCTAATGAGCTGTACACACTACCTTGGCCTCAAAGCAGACTTTCCCCTTTGTCACTCCATAAGTACTTCTTGCCCCAGACCAAAGGGTGGGGAACTTCTCTGAGAAAAGCGGCTGCCCTCCATAGCGGTCTTTGCTCACTTGAAAATGGAGATCCGAGGTATCTGTTAAGAAAGAAGCGATCTGTTTACTCCAATGCCCAACACTTGAAGCCACCAATAGAACACAAGTATACCCAGTTCTCAAGAATGGATACAAAGTTTAAATCTTTTCAAAGCTGCAGGCCATGAAGTTTTAATCTCCAAAATCACTTTTGATTGGTTTAAAACCTCAACCTGTCTGCCTTATACATACACGTGTCCAGGTTCACAAGAGTCTGATCCTCTTCCTCATCTTTTGCCTCTTCTTCCGGGGGTGGTGGAGACTTTGAACTATACATATGAGAGAAAAGCAAATACAGTGTAACCAAAGTCCTCTAATTTGAGAGGTGTCTGCATGACATCAGGTCTGCTTATCAGCAAATATAAAATTCCAGCAGACAGCTTCTTTCAACACACGTGAAAAGGGCAACAGGAGCTTTCAGGGTAGATTTAATCTAAAACTTAGGCCTGTGAAAACCTATTCCATTTTTAATCCATCCCTCTTTCCAGACTCTGCAGTCAACATCAGGTATACCAAAATCAGAGCAGACACTCCCTTCAATGAAAGGGACTATTTCCCTCACCGGCTGTGGTAAGCCTCCTCTCGGAATTCATAGTAAGCTCGGCCATGTTCATCCTTCTCATCCCGCTGTCTCTTTACCCCCCGCCGCTCACCATCTGAGCCTGCCGGTTTTGACTTTTCACTATCGTGGTCAACATCTCCTACAAAAAGGAGGGAAAGAAAATCAGCAGTTTTCATACTGGAGTGTAAGCTCAGAACCAACAGAAACTAAAGGAGGACCTGCATATCTGTCTAGTCAGAAGAGCCAGGTTTTTCCCATTGCATTCACAGAATGTTCCATTTCCAAAGATGATCATCTTCCTGTCACTGGCTGGGGTTTTATTTAAAAAAAAAAAAAAAAAAGGGACATTATGGGCTAATTACAGTCAAGCAGTAGATTAAAAATTCGGCAACTTTTGCATTCTAAATTTATCTGCTTAAATCAGGTCAAACTTGCAGATTTTTCCCACCAATATGACATAAAAGAAACATCCCATGAGTTTTTTAAAAACTTCATAGCTTAACTTCGATTCCTGACTATCAGATTTGGATTTAAGCTGGACACTTAATATATGTTTTCCAACACTTTTCCACAGGTTCATGTTACAGAAGCCTCAATTTTTTTTTTTTTTAAGGGTTTGCCTTTCCAGCTTTGAAACGCACAGCCATCCACAGCTTTACTTACATAGCTAATGTACTATGGTGTATATACAGAGAGGTATTTTTATCACAGATTTTTACTGAAACTTGCAGGAGCAAACCATTAAGTCACAAGAGACCCATAAATAATACTGCATCTTTACTGCACATAATTTGGGGCAGAAAAGTGTTGTCATATATTTAGCAACATTCTTCACAAAAGGAGAAAAAAAACAATTTTTCCTTGGACTTTTTTTGGTTTGTAACACTAAAGTTTTTAATAATAACTTCTTTAAAGAAGTCCTTTATCCCTCAACCTTTTTTATCTGCTATCTGGCGGTACACGTTAAGTGAAAGGTTATGTAATGGGATTTTTGTTCCAGAACATAGGACAATCTGCAAGTTGCATGTGACTGTTGTAGAATGGGTTCCAATTATACCATCATACCAAGCAGCAGCCTAAAAAAATGTATTATAAAAGGAACTAAAGCAAGCCACTTCATATTAAGAATGGGAAGCAGCTCCAGCTTTCCTCCCTACTCTGACAAGACAGTTATGGATCAGCTCCAACCATCCAATTACTTCAAAGAGAGAAAGGTCACTAACTCCCTAGGGCAACTCTATACAGTCTCTTCCACAAGGTTACTCAATGGACCCACCAACACCCCAATCATTTCAATTCAGGAAGTCAAGGACCCGAAATGTAAAAAGCTGGCTAAGTGTACAGCAAATATACAAATTTGCCCATCCATCTAGTCAGATGAAAGATTAAAATTTAATCGTAAGAATTCAGGCAAGGTTAAACCCCTAGCCAAATAATGTTGATTAACATTCTAAATGCTGTAGATTAAAATTTTTTTCTTCCGTAGTTAACGATTAAACTTGACACCCTCACACCACAGGCTGCTGAAGCAGGAGCTGCTGCTAAAGCAGGAGCAATGTTAGATTTCCAGATTTTCGGTGTGGCTCAAATTCTAATATTGAGCTTTTGATGGAGCGAACTTTGACGAACTGAGCTTATTGCTTAATTTTATGGCGAAAAAGTCAACAGTCGGGCAGAAGCCTCCAACAGTCGGTCTGGCTGTCCGTGTAATCAACAATTCCTCAGTGCATTCTCGGTTTAGGAAAAGATAACCAGCACCGCGGAAGGCTGCTCCAACAGGTAGCTCATAAGCAGTTCGCAAGCAACATCGCTTACTTCCATCCACTACCACCAAGCAACCAAGTTAGGCAGGAACCTCCCGCCTGCAGAGAGTGGGGCCACCAGAGGTAGTCAAACCCCCCAAAAAGGTGGGTAGAGGACGAAAGCCACCTCCCCTGGGGAGTCCCACCGAATGGCGATGGGAATCGAACCCCGCGATGCAGGGCTTGGTGCTGGGTCAGGGGCGCACCCGGCAGGTTGGAGCCGGGCTCCGCTGCCAGCTCCTCACCCTGTTCCTCTGCGGCCTTGTCACCCGGCGCCTCGGATCCCGGCGTCTCGTCTCCGCTCCGATCCTCCGGCTCATCTTCCTCCCCCTTGCCGGTGCCCTGCTCTTCGCCACCGTTCACCCCACCTGACTCGGCTGTGGCCTCCTCCGCCGGTTTCTCGGAAGCATCGGGCTCGGCCGCGGCCTCCACGGCTGCCGCCTCCGGGGGCTCCGGCGGCGGCTGTGCGGCCTGGCCCGAGGCCTGGGCAGGGGGGGGCTCTTCGTCTTCGTCCTCAAGCAGCGCCTCCTCGTCCTCCTCCTCCTCCTCTTCGTCCTCCTCCTCGTCCCCGCCCGGGCCGCCGCCCGACGCGGCCACAGGCCGAGGCTCCGCCTTGCAGGCCCCGCCGGGCCCGGCCCCGCCACCGCCGGCCTCGTCCTCGAGCATCTCGGCGTCCAGCGCCTCCTGCAGCCGCTGCGCCAGATCCACCTTGAGGCCGCGCGAGTCCAGGCCGCGCCGCTGCAGCTCCGACCGCAGCTCGGTCACTTTCAGCCGCTTCACCTCCATCGCCGCCGCCGCCTCCTCCGCCTCCCGCCGCCTCCTCCCCTGAGAGCCGTCGACCGAGCCCGACCGCGCAGGCGCCGCCGCCGCCCGCCTCCGCCTCACGCGCCAGCACTGAGCCCGCGCGAGCGAGCGCACGCACGTAGGCACGCAGGCAGAAGGCCGCAGGCAGCCTCTGCTACGTTAGTGTTTGTTTCTCGCCCTTCCTCCCTCCCCCTTTCGGCCCTCGGAGCCCAAAACAACACAGCAGGGAGCTACTTCCTCTCCAGCCCCCTTGGTTCCCCTGCCGCGGGCGGGC
>NW_006789022.1:3340051-3342800 GCF_000442215.2 Lipotes vexillifer | reverse complement strand
CCCACCCCCCTTGGTCCCCCTGCCGCGGGCGGGCGGGCGGGTGGGCGCGCGCCGAGGACGATGGACTTCCCTCTCTTTACCTCCCGCCCCCTCTCACCCCCTGGGCCAATCGCCGCCAGCGGCTTCACGGCGCAGTCGCACCGGAGCCGGAGACGGGAAAGGCTGGCTTCGGCTCAAGTGCCTCGTAGTACCGAGGCGTGTGCGCACCCGTCTCTCCGTACTTCCAGCCGGGGCTCCGCGCAGCCGCCCGGAGCTCCCTCGCCACACGCCCCTCCCACCCCGTCACCACCCTTACTTCCGTCTGACCCGATCACACTGTTGTCGTAGGGCTTGCTCGCTAATCTCTGTTCCCTAGTGTCTATTCGTGCAGCCACTTCTTGAGAGAGAAAAACGCCAGAAGGAAAGCAGGGAAGCTCTTGCAACGTGAACGCCTACTGGCAATTGTCTTTCTCGTTAGTCAACAAAAGGGCTCTCTAAAACCTTGCAAGGACTGCAGTAACTAACCCCGGCCCTCTTTTTTCCCCCTCAATCCTTCAACTTCTACCCAGCAACAGACACCCTGACCTCGCCGTATTGGCCAACTTGAATCGTCATCTGCAATTCTGATTGGTCCCTCAAGAGCTTTCGGATTTTTTTTTTTTTTTTTTTTTCAATTGGCGAAGCTGCCAGAGGATTTCCGCCCACCCCACGGTTGGTCCACTGGGGAGGCTGGAGAGGCGGGGTCGTTTCTGCGGGATTACTTTTCCGGGGCCGCTTCTGATTGGGCGGCGTGGAGCAATGCGCGCCACCCTTTAGACACCAAGTTGTTGGGAAGCCTGACCCTGCCCTCTGCGTACTCCCCGCCGGTAAATCGAAGCCCAGCGGGGAGACTTCGGGTTCGGCCACTTGCTGGGGGCGAGGGGCTGGCCGCGGGGCATGCGAGGCTTGCATGAGCGGCGCTGCGGCCGCGTCACCCTCGGGCTGTGTTTGGGGTGCACGGACCGCATTCACCTCGGTTCCCCAGCTCCTGGCCCGGAGGTCAACAAATGCTGGTTGAATAAGTGCGAACAAAGAGCTGGGATGGAGGCAAGCCCTCTAGACTTCTTTTAGCAGTTGTCCCCGCCTACTCCCTTCCATTTCCAGGTCAGGGAGGTGTGTCCGAAGGAAAGGAGGAAGCAAATTCCTCTGGCGTTTGCACGCTGGCCACAATTTTATAGTACGGCCTTCGCTTTTTCGTGCAGTCTCCTCCCGCCCGGAGTCGCCGCTTTAGGAAATAAATTAATCTCTGGCTTTACTCTTCCCACGTCCCCTCCCTGATCAATCCCCTGCACTTCTAGAGATTGAAAAATAACTGCAGAGAAGAAAGGAAGGGGCTGTAGCAGAATCAAGGAAACATTCCCTGAGAGGCCTCCTGGAGAAGGAGAATTTCCTGCTTTTTTAAGTCGGCTGCCAAAATCGGTTATTTCGCTCCTATCCCCAGAGCTTCGGTTGCTCTTTCACTTCCCAATTCCTCAAGAGCACTGGGCGACAAAGTTATGGAGAAGCGCCTGCAGGAGGCCCAGCTGTACAAGGAGAAAGGGAACCAATGTTACCGGGAAGGGAAGTACCGAGATGCTGTGAGTGGGTACCATCGAGCTCTGCTGCAGCTGCGGGGTCTGGATCCAAGTCTGCCCTCTCCGATACCTAATCTGGGACCCCAGGGCCCGGCCCTCACACCTGAACAAGAAAACGTACTGCGCACCACCCAGACAGACTGCTACAACAACCTAGCTGGTAAGAACAGGGCTGAAGGGTGGGCAGAGTGTCAAGGCCGGGACATGAAAGTCTGAGAACATTGGGGAAAACACTGACGTGCTTCTCTGCCGTCATCTAGTTATTCTGCCATGAATTGAAATTTATTTTCAATCTGTAGGGTCTGAGTTTCTGTAGAGCAGTGCTTCTCAGACTTCACTTGGAGAGTTTGTTAAACACAACTTCTTGAGCCCTGTCCCCACGATTCCGATTTAATGGGTCGGAGGTTTGTGTGTTGGGCGATGTGTGTACTAATTTGCATTTCAAACAAACTCCCGGGTGATGCTGATAGGTTTAGGGAATTACGCACGCTATAGAGAAAATACTGAACCTACGTTTAGAGTGTTGTTTCTTTAATATTTAAAATATAGGAAAGAAGGCACTTGCTTTAACTGGTGGTGTAAGTTATCCATCTTAGATATTTTGGATAGCTTTTCCTCATTTTCCTTCTTCCTATAAATCAGCTAGTTGGTAACCTGGGTAACCAGTATCTTCCTTATCCAGCTGGCCTTGAATGAAGAGGTGGATTCCAGAGTTAGTATCGCTAGGATTAATCTGCTAAAAGAAGGGAGACTTCTTGGGTCTGTTTTATGGCAGGCAAAATAACCATAGAGCTAATTAAGTTATTTTGAAGTATATTAAAGTATTCTAATGGTCCCAGTTGAGGCCATAGAAATTATTAGGAGTAGTTTTGTTTGTTTGTTTGTTTGTTTGTTTTGCGGTACGTGGGCCTCTCACTGTTGTGGCCTCTCCCGTTGCGGAGCACAGGCTACGGACGCGCAGGCTCAGCGGCCATGGCTCACGGGCCCAGCCGCTCCGCGGCATGTGGGATCTTCCCGGACCGGGGCACGAACCCGTGTCCCCTGCATCGGCAGGCGGACTCTCAACCACTGCGCCACCAGGGAAGCCCAGGAGTAGTTTTTATACTTTGTAATAGTTGTTTAAATGATTTTTTTTTTTTTTTTTTTTTTTTTTTTTT
>NW_006789022.1:3323341-3340041 GCF_000442215.2 Lipotes vexillifer | reverse complement strand
TTTTTTTTTTTTTTTTTTTTTTTTTTTTGCTTTCTGCAACACTCATCAGCTGTGATTTGGTGAAAATCTAGCTTTTTTACAGTGTGTGTCCAGAGCTCCTCTTAGACTCAAGTAACAGTAATTAGAGTAGCTAATATTTAAGTTCATTCAACAATTATTTATTGGGTACTGAGGATACTGCAGTATTATAAAACAGATAAAGATCCCTGCTCTCATGGGGAGGTGGACAATTAACAGAAGAGGTAACATATATTAGAAGATGATAAGTAATGCGGAAAAGAATAAAGCAGAAAATGGGGATAGGGACTGCCCTGGCGGTCCAGTGGTTAAGACTCCATGCTAACAATACAGGGGGTGCAGGTTCCATCCCCCGTCAGGGAACTAAGATCACACATACTGTGTGGAGTGGCCCAAAAAAAAAAAGAAAAGAAAAGAAAAGAAGAGAAAATGGGGATAGTGAGTGCCCTAGGCATGGAAATGTTAGGTAGGGGTCAGGGAAGGCTCATTAAGGTGACATTTATGAAATGCCATGTTTAGGCCTTTTATACACATATGCATATAAACCTATTTAAGTGTCACAGCAATCCTTTGAGGTAGATTTAAGGAAACATCTAATAAGTGGTGGAGCTAAAATTAAACCTGGGAAGTCTTAATTGCAGAGCTTAAGCTCTTATTGCAGAATACTGTGCATTATTAGAGAATAGAATACACATTGGGGAATTCACCAGAAATCAAGGAAATGAGATAGGTACTTGTAAATATTGTGACTCTCCAGGTGGACTTGAAGGCAGAGACTATAGCTTATCCATGTATAGACCCTCTGCTTGGGGGTGCTTGGTAGATGCTCCATAAAGACTCACTAAAATTAAATTTCACTTACATGTGAGTGAAGTTTACATGTTGGGCAGTTTATTTATAGTATCTCTCATCTTTATAAAAATTCTGCAAGGTAGTTATGATTTTCCCCATTTTACAGATAAGGAAATCAGACCGTGTCACTGTCTAAAACTGTCCAATGGCATCGCATTACACTTAGGAAAATATTCAAACTCTGACCTTCCCCGGCACGGCCTGACCTGATCTGGCTCCTCCATAGACCAAATTCACAAAGCATGCATCCACCTTCCAGCTTTGTAGGATCTCTTCTGTCAGCTAGAATGCCCTGTCCCTTGAATGACCCTTGTCATTCAGATCTTGGCCCAAAAGTCACTTTCTCAGGGAGGCCTTCTGTAATCAAACATCACTCTGACCTCATTCACTCTCTGTCCCAGCACAGTTCTGTTTTCCTCAAAGCACTAATAAATAAGTGAATTTCTTAGTGCATTCCTCCTACCTGGGAACTGGGATGCAAGATCTATTTACTCGTCAAGGTGTCTGTCTCGTTCCTCTCCTCTCCTGCTCCTAACTCCGCCTAGCACATGGTCAGTGTTCCATAACTAGTTGTCGAATGAATGAATGAAGCTACAGTGATGGGTTAACTGACCGCTTGGAAGTACCTAAGTATTGACATAAACCATATGGCCACTTGGTGGGGGTGTTGTAGAAGGGTTGCAGACATCAGCCCTGATTCTCCTTCCTTCTCAGCACCGTGATTTAATAATGCTATCTTTAATTCCCACAGTTATGAAACAGGGAATGCATTTCCCTTCGTACTTATAGAAAGGCAGAACACTGACCTGAACATTGCGTCCTAAACAGATTTTTGGTTTGAGGTCCCATTCTTTCATCCAAGGGAATAGTGAAGTAATATATCATCATTGAGAATGGTGCTAATTTTTGAGTTAGAGAGTCCTTGGTTCAGATTTCTTACTCATTCCACCTAGAAGCTGTGGGATCTTGGACAACTTACTTGACCTTTGTGAGCCTTGATTTCTTCATCCATTAAATGGAGATGGTAACACATACTGACTTCAGAGGGTGGATGAGAAGATTAAAGAAGCACATAGCACAGCGCTTACTATTTCCTCACACAATTAATGGCAACGGTTGTTGTTAACAGAGCTTCAGTACAAGCACTGCGGTGAAATGGGAGATTCAAGACAGAGAGCCTTGGGTAGAAGAGATACAATGAAGAGTTTTAAATAAATCTTTTTCTTTTTTTGGCTGTGCCACGCAGCATGCAACATCCCAGTTCCCCGACCAGGGATCGAACCCGCACCCCCTGCAGTGGACGCGCGAAGTCCCAACCACTGGACCACCAGGGAAGTCCCCATAAATAAATTTTAAAGTATGTTCTTATCAACTTTTATAGCTGGGCCTGACCCACACTAGGTATGTGCTAGGCATTTGGTAGATAGTAAACTGTGAGGTATGTAAAGCTTATATTCACTGCTGTATCCCCAATGGCTAGAAGAACGTCTGGCATGTGGTGGGCACTTAAATGTATTTTTTGGATGAGTGAATGTTGTTGACATCATCCTAGGTTTGGTACTGCCTTGAGTTGGGCAATGGGACTTAGTGTAATGAGGTCCTCCTCCCTCTTCTCTCTTCCTTCCACTTGGCCCCATTAGCCTGTCTTCTTCAGATGGAGCCAGTAAACTATGAACGGGTGAAAGAATACAGTCAGAAAGTCCTGGAGCGACAGCCTGATAACGCCAAGGCCTTGTATCGGGCTGGAGTGGCCTTTTTCCACCTGCAGGACTATGACCGGGCTCGGCATTACCTCGTGGCCGCTGTCAACAGGCAGCCAAAAGGTGAGAGCAGGGCATTGAAGTATTAAGTACAAAAAATTGTTCCGCTGAGGCAGTATCTGTGGGAGGGTTTTATCTTTCAATTTATTGAATTTTGAAAATAGGTAATAATACATTCACATGTTCAAAATTCAAAAAGTGTAAAAAGATATATGACAAACAGGCCTTCTACTCCTGTATTCTTGCCTCCACAGGAAAGCAATATTGTATGTGCTCCAGAAATCATCTTAAAATGCTGTTTTTCAAGTTTCAGTTCCTAGATGGGGACAAAAATAGGATCTGGATTCCAATGAATAAACATGATAATCCTCATTTCTACCAGTTCTCCAGCTGGGGTCTGGCCTTTGCTTAACTATCCATTTATCCTTTAGCTCAGCTAACCCCAGGTATGACCTAGAAGGACAGGCCTCCTGAGAGAAAATTTGAGGCTTGTTTCCCTTGTTTCCAAGGGAAAAAGAATATTGTGAAGAGAATGACAGGCTCATTCCTGTGTTGGTGGTTCAGCACTGAAAATTTTCTCCCGTTTTGCATTCTGGCTTAGAGTGGCTACTGAAGTAAGAGGGTCCCCAAACTTACAATAATTCAGCAAAATCTCTCTAATTGAACGGGAAATCCATTTTGAATTAATAGATATATGAGCCGTTGTTCACATTTCTTACCTTCAAGTACGTAGATTAACTGCCAGCCATGTATATAGTAGCTTTAGAGACTTGCTCTGACAAAAACAATTTCTCCAAGCTCCTTTTAATTATTAAGTTAGCATCCCTGTACAAGATTTTTTAATAATGCACATAATTAATGAATGAGATTTACTATTGCATAGAATTATTGTGATATATGCAAATGGAAAGATTTTAGGAAATGGAAGTGTGTTCATAATCCTCTTCTGCCCAGAGGTACGATTATGGCCTGTCTCTAATTGCCTTCTTTGCCCTGTTCTAAGACGCCAGTGTCCGGCGGTACCTTCAGCTAACGCAGTCAGAACTCAGCAGCTACCATCGGAAAGAGAAGCAGCTCTACCTGGGCATGTTTGGTTAACAAAGAAGAAAGATACCCCCCTCCACTGGAACTTCGGTGAACCATTAAAGAGCCATCAAGGGGAAACCTGAGCCTCAGCAAGAGAAATTAACCCCGTACCTCTGACCGAGGTGAACTTCTGTTTTGTTTCTAGTTCTGCACGAACTCTTTATTGCTTACATGGTCTGTGTCTGTTTTTGTTTCTCCATCTATGTATTTATACGGCTTTTAATATGTGGTATTATTAGGGATATTTGCCTTGAGAAATACAACCAGAAAACATTCATCAGTTATGGGTGGAATTAATCATATCTTTGGCAGAGATTTTAATGATAGATGTTGGTAGATGTAGTCATGTACAAAGGAGAAGGCTAGCAGAGGATGAAGGGATAAGGAAGGCAGAAAGGAGTTTCTTCCTTCATTTCCTCAGATTCCCAAAGCCAAACTTACACAGGCCACAAACTGGCAAATATATATACTGTGAAACTAGACAATTATAAATTGGGCCCACACGGCTCAGAATGAAAGATTTTAAATTAACCATCTTGATTAAAATAATTCCTTTGTCTTAATGTTCCACATACATTCAGATTCTTTTTCCCCCACAAAAGTATCTAGCTCCTCTTGTTTCTCTTGGTAATTTCTAGTCCTTGCTATCGTTCACACTCAGATCATTAATAGAGTATACTTATTTATTTTTTTATTAAACCCTTCTGTCTTAAAACTTCTGGAGTCAAGCATTTAAGTATATATTTTGTAATCTTTTAAAAGCTCTCATGCCAAAAAAACACTCGTAAACATTTTAATTTTTAATAGGTGCATATCTATAGTATGCTCATTTCTCTAAAAAACCATAGGAAAGACAGTTTACCGAGTCTTCTAGAAACAATACCATAAAAGAACAGGATAAAAACATAGATCTGTTCTTTACTTGTTACCTGCCCCCTTGTATTTTGCAGGAGCTCACTTCCTTAAAGAGGAGGGAAACAGTGAGGAAAGGTTCTCTTCCCCTAGGGCCTTTTAAGCACCAACGAACTTTCTGGAAGATTTTTTGGGCATGGGTGCAGGCGCAGATCTGGTGCAGTCATGGCTCAGTAGGAGGCTTCATCAACCGGGAGCTCCTTTGTCATTCTGCTAATGTCCACAATGTATGAGTTGTACAGAGTAGATAAGACCATAATAACACTGCCTCTACCTTTATGAGTGAAGGTAATAAGCTGCTGTATCATTAGCCATCATACACAGACAGATTTCCGACAAAAACCCCTTAGTCTTGCCAAGTGTACACAAGCTCCTCTCCCTTTATCAGTAATGCCTGTCTCTCAATGAGCTAGGCTCCTCTTTGAGTCTCCCTGTACCCTTAAATAATAGAGCCATCAACTTACAAACAAAAAGTTTTCATACCAAATAATCTTTTAAGTCCAAGGACAGAACTAACAAAAGTTGAATATTTGATTCCTCTTCCAAGTTTCTTAAATTTCTAAGCCTAGACTGTTGCCAAATTATGTCATGCATGGTTGTGTGTTATGTTTGTTTGGGGTTGGTTTTGCTTTCTGATTTTCTTTTTTTCCCCTAAGACTTGATGTTACAGTAAGCTATGCTCTGCATCAATGAGGAAAAAATAAAACTGATATTTAAAAATGTACTGTAGAAATTTATTGCACTAACCCTTTCTAGCACTTCTAAGACACAAAGTGGTCAGACTTACATTTCGGTCTTTAATTTGAAGGCCAGCTCCTAACAGAGATGTTAACGAATGGGAAAGTGGACAAAGGTAGGCAGGCAGTCAGATGTGGGTCTGGAGGAGGTCTGGCCAGCCCACATCCTGAAGGAATCAGCCAGAGGTACCTCAATCTCTGTACTCAGAAGTTTGTGGAGGGGGGAGGCTGCTCACCTTACCAGTCCTTAATGGTTTCCACACAGGATTTGAGGGTTTGATTGAAGAGAAAGCATTCATGGTGATGTGAGGATTCATACTGCACATAAGGGACAGTTTAGAACAGTGTTTCCCTCCAAACCAACACCCACCATCTTTACAGTTTTGCCAAAATCACATACTACCTATACTACTTTTTAGTCAATATTTTACTTAAATATATATTTTGAAAGGAATTTTTGGACAGAGGAATATGTTAAATGATACCATGGGGACGTAATCAGCAAACCCCAGGCTGAAACCATAAGATGAATAAACCAATTTCTTCTATAAATTGCAAGGAAAAAGAGAGGGGAACCTATAAATTAAAAGAAGTTTAAGAGCCACCAACCAAATAAATGTGACTCTACTTTGGATTCTGATTAGAAGAAAACAACTAAAAGTTTTTATGAGACTGTGTGTGAAATAAGAAAAAAAATATATATTGGTCTCTTCCCAGCTCCTGGCACAGATCTCCTAAAACCCTTGGAATTTGGATTCTGATTTGAAAAAACAACTAAAAGTTTACGAGACAATCAGGGAAATTTGAACAAGAATTATTAACAGTTTTGCTGGGTGTGATCATGGTATTTGCTCTTTCTAAGAGTTCTTTTAGAGGTGCATGCTGAAATTGCTTACGGATAAAATTGGGGAGGGGACTTTAGAGCACTTCATATCATTTGCCAAAAAACACACCAAAAAAACCCCCAAAACAAAACAACCAATATCAACCATAAAAATAAATGTATTTTACAGTAAAAAAAAAAAAAAACTATTAGTATATATTGAAGTAAACCATCTTTGGAAACACTGGCTTTGGAGAAAGTGAAACCTAATGTGAAGGGCTAAAATGGTGAGTTTTGTGAAGCTAAGAGCAAGTGAAGGCATACACTTACAAAATGCCAATTAAGAAATGAAATCCTAAACTAGGAAGAGGCCTCTAAAACTGGAGAGCAAAGGGTGGTTGTCTGAAAACAAATCAGCTTGTAGCTCAAAAGCAAATAACTTCTCAGGGGGTTAAACTCTTAATAGCCTGGGGCCATCCCACCATAAAAGGAGGCCGATTTTGGCTCAGTAGAAGGAATAATTATCCACCAATTAGGGTTGTCCAACAGTAGAGTATGTTTCCTTTGGGAATAGTGAGTTCTCTTTCAACACCTGGCAAAAGGAGGATCCAGTGTTGGACTAGAGGTTAGATGAGCTGGCCTATGGTTCGTTGAATCCATGGATGGGACTGTCAAGAGTAGTGGAAACCAGAGAAAGTTCTCTTGATCACACCTCTACAGACAGGCCTAAACTGCTCTTGGTGTCCAGCAGATAGATAAAGTGAGGCAACTGTGGCCGTAATTGTGTTGGCTGCTGCTTTAAACATCTTGCAAATTCTTGGCTGCCACCTCCAATGAAGAAAGCATTCCATGCTGGGAACTAAAGGCAAATGCTTGCTCTTCAGGAGAATCTCACCAAGTTAACACATCCTCTTTAGTTAAGTATCGCACTTGGCCGAGACAGTAACAAGGTTCCTGTGTTCCCCAGGTGGTCCAGAGAAACTACATACATTATATATACGTGTACACATATTTATTATGCCTTGCTTTTAGGAACTGATGTTCTGAGGCAACCGATTTCTTTTTTCCCCCCTCCTTTTTAAAAAAATTGATAGATAATTCACATACCATAAATTTCACTCTTTTAAAGGCAACTGATTCTTATAGGCATTTTGATGTGATACTTACTCCAGGAAAAGGTGCTCCAGTCAGCTAAAATAGCTCTTACTGTATGTATGTATATCTTGTCTTGTTTCACCAAGGAGTTAAGGCAGTAATGTATTTGCATAAATAAAATTAGCCATTTGAAAAATAAAATAAAAGATTATTCCAACACAAGGAAAATGAAAAGCACAGAATTCAGTCTCTCAGCCATGGAAATGTTAAGCGTTAACTTTTGCTTCCCATCATACCCCAAGTAGGGAGCTTTCTTTGGCCAAATCTTTGATGCTCAGCTCTCTCCTTCCTATGACTCAAAAACAGCTTGCTAGTGCGAGTTCACAGGGCCGAATGTGACAAATCCAAAAAGAGAAGAAATTCAGAAAATTCACTCATATTTTCTAAATACTCCTTCCTGCTTTTTTTGCATTCAGTTCCTTATGTGCCAAAGAGAGAGAGTTTGTGGGGAGCCCTCTGGTCCATCCTACAAACACCACTCTTCACCACAGGCAGGGGCAGACCCTTCTCTTACATTCCTAGGATGCTTTTTTCCCCCCATGCCACATCAACACCCCAAATTCCCATTTCTTTGCTATCTCTACTGTCAGTAACCACCTGTGTGACCGTACCTGAGTAATCTGACCTGTCTAGGCTGTCATCACAACTTTTAAGTGAGGGAGTTAGACCAGATGAACTCTAAGATTGTCTCATCTAGAGTTTCTTGCTTTAGTTTTCCCAAGCGCCCATCATTTCCATTTCACAAGTCCTCAATCTGCCCCTACACGCCTACCACCGTGGAGCTTAGTGTTTTCTGCCTTCCAGTTTGTCATCTTCAGAGACCTCAATGCACATTTAAGACATGCAGGCAAAAATTTCAAGTCATCAATACAGTATCTGTTGTTGAAACAGTCAATCAAAGGCCTTTCTACATGGAAAGCAGAGGGAAAGGGGTAAGGCAACAAAACCAAACACTCAAAAGGTCGAAAAAGAAAACAACTTCTAGTTCAAAGTTAACCATCTTCAACAGTGTTTTAAACCAGCAAGGTATCTGAAGTCATAAGCCAGGGTTCAAATTCCGGCTTGCCCCTTATCTAGCTCTGTGACCCAGAACAAGTTAACGTTGATTGTTCAGTCTCAAGTTTCCTTGTCTGTGGGGAAAAGAGCGGGGAGAGGGATAATAGCTCATAAAGTTGTTGAGGATTAAATGAGTATTTATGTGAAGTCCCCAGTACAGCCCAGGACACAGGAGGAGCTCAACTACAACAATAAACCGTAATTGTGTGAAATTCCCTAATTTGTACACTTTTTCTAAGTAAAGTCTACACTGCCCTCTGCCTCTCCCACTTTTTTCCTCATAAACAACCTGACCCCCACCCCTACCCCAAGTACAGGTATCAAATTCCTAGGTCTGGAGGAGAGGTGTGAAAGAATCAGCAGGCGTGCAGGTTTGTGGAAGAAACCAGGCAAGACCAGTTCAGAGAGATACTTTTCACTGCTAGCTTTATGGGTCCAAACGCAGAGTGAGAAGCGATTACACCTCAGGAAAATCCCCAGTGCCCTTGGTGAGGAGTTGACTGAGATGCGATGCCCCATAAAGTCCTGCTATCTAGCTGGGAAAAGAAAAGGGTAGGAACCTACAGCCTGGGCAGAATCTTCATTCTGTCCCCAGCAGGGGAAACGAGACGCTTCCCACCTTCCGTGCTGCCCCCTAACGGTGGCAAGAGCGGGCCTCGCATCAGGGCGTGCTCTCACAGATGTTAGTTTTTGGGGCCAAGTACAAAATCTTTGGGTGGCCCTCCAGCACTGCTGTTCTGTCTGTCTGCTGTCGGGGAGCCAGGGATGGGCTGCACTCCCAGGAGGGAGCCAGCCTCTGGATCCGGTTTGCTGCGTTTGGCCAGGTCCTCATTATGAGCCTTGCGGATGTGGCGGTACAGGTCCCCTGACTGCGTGTAGCTGCGCAGGCAGTAGCGGCACTCGTAGGGTCGCTCACGCGTGTGCACTGTGGCATGGCGCCGTAGTGTGTAAGAACATGAGAAGGTCTTCCCACATGTCTTGCAAGTGGGAACATCCTCAGTAAAAACCCCAAAGCTTCCCGGGGCTGCTTCATACTCGGAAGGCAGGTAGAGTGGCTCGTGCAGGGTGGGCGGAGCAGGCAGGGGTGAGGTCACCAGTCCTCGATGATACTGCCCTGGACCTGGCAGCAAATGGTAGGGTAGGTGAGGATCTGGCGGCAGGAAGTGGTCACTGGCCCCCACCTCCTCCAGTCCTGCTGCCCTTGGCTCTTCAAAGGCCTCTGGCTGGGGGGGCTGTTCACCATACACTGCTCCTCCAGGTGGGAACAGTCCCTCAGGACCCCGAGGCTGTTCCTCCAAGGCATCGGGCTCCTCATCGGAAATCACAATAGCTTCTACTTTCACCTGGACCAGCTCCGCTTCTGCTGGGGCTGGAGCCTGGGATGGAACTGGGGCTGGGACTGGGACTGCAGCCGAAGCTGGGGGATAGAAGCCTTGCAGTGGTCCTCCAGGTCCCCTTGGTTCCACCACCCTCAGATTCTCAGAAACCACATCAAGGGGAGCCAGTGGCTCCACTGAAACCGTTGGGAGGCCCGAAGAAAAGTAGTTTGCAGGGTTGGTCTCTGTGGAGCTACTGGGGCTGGCAAGAGAGACATCAGCCACTGGTGGAGGAGGTGCCCGCAGATGCGATGAGTCAACCTCCACGCCAGGCTGTGTAGTATCAGCCCCAGCCGGCATCGGTGGCTCATCTGGAGGACAGACAGTAGGTGAGGGAGCTGCTGAGCCTTTCCATTCCCCTTTGCCCCAGTGGCCTGATGTCTCTGCAGATGCCAACGAAAGTTGGGGGCCACGGGAAGTGCTGGACAAAAACTCCAAATTAGGGTGCTGTGAGTTGGTTTCTTCCTCCTTCTTGGTACTATCCGCCTCTGCCAGGGCCCGGGCTTGCAGCCGCCGCTTACACACCTTGACAATATCATTCATGTGCAAGTAGCTGGCAGCTGCCAGCACATCCTCCACAGGGGTGTCCCCCCTCAGGACCAGCTGGCCAGCATACATAAAGTCCAGAAGCAGCCCAAAGGCTGGAGCTGTGACAATCTCGTTGTGGATACACACCAGGTCCCTCTTGTCCAGTTCCCGCTCTTTGTAGAAAAGCTGGAAAAATGGGCTGCAGGAGGCCAGCACAGCCCGATGGGCCAAGAACTGGGTGCTACCCACCATCACCGTGCAGTCACAAAGGAAACCCTGGGACCGCTGCTCTCGGAGGCTCTGCAGCAGCTGCTGGCTGTGTTCTGGGAACTCCATAGCACCCCACGAAGGGAAAGGGACCCTAGGAAGGTCGCCACCAGTGGCTCCCTGGGAAAAGAGGACAGGGGGTTAGGGCAGGTGACCCTCCCATAAACCATAACGTCACCTCTGAGCTATTACTTGCCACCCCCAAAGCCTCTGGCAGCCCCGTCCTGACCCCAAGTGGCTCGCTTAAACTACTACCCTTCTTTCTCCCAGGTCACATCCAGTGGTCTACTTTTAGCTCCGCCCCTTCGGCCTAACCTTAGCAGCAGGCCCCGCCCCGTCGACAAAGCCCCTCCCCGGAAGTCCCGCCTCCTAAGCAGCCTCCGCTTCCTCGATGCCCACCCGGTAGCTTTCAGCACCTCCTCCAACTAGAAGTCTCGCCCCCAGGCCATTGCGGGCGATACCTCTACGCCCCAGTCCGGGAACTCCCTGAGCCTCTCTCGCATTCCAGGGGCTAAGAAGTCCGAGGGTGGGAACTAGCAGAGAAAGCTGATCTCTGCACTCACCACCGATCAGCCACCGGGAGAGCTCCACCCCTTCCCACCTTCTCAGTTATCATTGGCTCAAATTTGCCTTCCCTCGTCACGGATTGGTTCATTCTCCACTAACCATCCCCCCAGCTCGGGGCGGCGTCTCCAAGTGGGTGCTGGTGGCCGTCACTCAGGCAGGTAGGCGCCCGACTGGTTAGCGCTCCTGTCCTAAACTTTGCCTTTTCTAACCTCCTTCTTTGCCTCAGAGCCCTCTGGATTGGCTGAGATTTTCCAGCTACCTGAGGCAGGAGTGCGACGACCTCCAGGAGGGCCGTGAGGCCCGCTACGGCGCAGAGCGTTGTGTTAGCGGACAGCACGTCACCCTCGCTGCTGGGTGACTGGGAAAAGGAGAACTTACAAGCTGGTGTGGTACCCAGGAGGCCGGAGGCTTAGACCCGGCTCTGCTGTAACCGTGGGCGATAGCTGCACCTCTCTGAACTGCAGTTGTTTCTTGTAGGGCCCTTACTGTCTCAAAAACTCCCAAGATGCCCTGCTGCCTTCCTCCTGTCCGATGGTTCTGGGCTCCTGGCTCAGCAGTGATGGTGTCAGAGAAGGAGCAGCTGCGCGAATGCAGTCGTAGTGTCCCTAGCCTAAACTCTATAGGCAACTTACAGTAGAAGAGATGAGTGTCCTTCTCTGTCTGGAGCGTAGTGAGTAGTAGCTGGTAGGAAAGGAGGGAGTGGGCCAAGGCTCTAAAATGTCCCTGGGCGGGAGAATAAAGAACGTGACTACTACTGAAGAGATCTTCCAGAGTTCCTAGACAACAGCTAGTTGTCTAGACACTACTACTGAGCCCGCGCGCGTGTTGCAACTCCTGAAGCCGGCATGCATAGAGCCCGTGCTCTGCAACAAGAGAAGCCACTGCAATGAGAAGCCCATGCACCGCAACGAAGACCCAATGCAGCCAAAAATAATTATTTTAAACCCCGACATAAGTAACATTTTCATTTTCTAGGAAAAATAACTCTATTTTCCAAAGTCAAAAAAATATGTAGTGAAAATAGTGGCATTGTTTTACATTTTTCCAAATTTCTTTAATGTCTGGCTTAATATAAGACAGCTGGAGTCTCACATCTGTTTGTTTTCAAACTATTGTGAGATATTGTTTTGATTATATGAAGATTAAAATCTGACCTCACACAAATGGGTGGGCATGGAATTTCATTGGCCATGGTGAAGAGTTTGTATTCTATTCTGAGTATAATCGGGAGCCATTGGTGGGTTTTAAGCAGGGGAGTGTTCTGATACGATTCTTGCTTTTAAAGGCTTATCCTGCCTAGTCTAGATAAATGAGCATAGGGGATCAAAGTGGGAGCAGGGAGAGAGCTGTACAAATTGTTCTGCAAGAGATGATGGTGGCTAGACAAGGGTAGTGATGGTGGAGCTGGGGAGAAGTGCTGGGTCAACAGAATTTGCTAAAATTAGGATAGAGATGAGAGTCAAGAGGAAAAAGGAGTCAAGGATGGCTAAAATCTTTGCATGAGCAATGGTGTGGCTGACAGCCATTTTCTGAGATGGGGACAATGGGATAGGAAAATGGAGAGTTCTGTTTTGACGCTTTAGGTAGAGCTTCCCCTCAGCCAGTTAGACTTGTGAGCTTGAAGATCAGGGGAAACACTGGGGCTGGAGATATACATTGGGAGTGTCATCAGCATATGGATGGTATTTAAAGCCAGGGGACTGGAGGGAAAACCCTTGTAGGAGAGAGGGCTGTGGAGCTGCTAAGCAGTGAGGAGCACAGGCTGTTCAGGAAGCTTAAGCCATCATGTTTCTACAGCTCAGAATAGATCAGAATGAAGATGTATCTGAGCTTGGGCACAAAGATTGTGTGTGCTTGACACACTCTGGGGTTGCCAAACATACTGGACCCAAGTTTTTAAAATTATAGTTAGTTTGGGAATTCCCTGGCTGTCCAGTGGTTAGGACTCCACGCTTCCATTACAGGGGACACAGGTTCCATCCCTGGTTGGGGAACTAAGATCCTATATGCCATGTGGCACAGCCAAAAAAAAAAAGATTACAGTTATTTTAACCTCTGTATAAATCCCTTTGGTCAACACAGACTAGTGACCACTGTGGCTTAATAAGCCTAGTGTGTGCTAGATTGCAGCCTCTCTCACACCCAGGCGCACCATTAAGCAGGGCACAACTTGTTGGTTTTGATTCTCAAAACTGGAATATACAGGGCTTCCCTGGTGGCGCAGTGGTTGAGCTGAAATTGAATCTAGGTCTATCTATCTTCAAAGTCACACCCTTAACCACTTTGTAGATTTGTCTTCCTGGAGTGTCCCCCAGGTGGTCCTCAGGGTTGTTGTACCCATGGCCAGAGGATTCAGACTCAACTGGGGGTGGAATTATCCTAGCTGTTGTATGAACTGGTGGCACAGAAGCAGGAACCTAGAACCAGTGAGAGGGGCAGCTAGGATGGATGATCCTTGCTCAGAGATTGCCCTCCAGGGGCTGGACCTGCTGCTTGTGTATAAATCTTTGGGAGACAGGTGACAGACATCACAAGGGCTCCTCTCTACTACTCTGTAGGTTAGTAAGACCTACCCTTGCGGCAGATTGTGTTCTCCAAGGTGGCCTTAACAAGATCTTCCCTCCCACATGCTCCTTTTACAATATGACATTGATGCTCCTTCCATCCGGTAAGGTCTCTCACCTTGAATCCGGGAGAGATTGTGACCCTCAGAGAGATGTGATGCTGTGTGACTTCTGAGGCTAAGTCATAAAAAGGGATAGAGCTTCCACCTGGTACTCTTGGGATGCTTGCTCTTAGGACCCAGCCACCATGCTGTGAAGAACCCAGGCCACACGAAGAGGGCACCTGTAAGTGTTTCAGCCAGAGCCACAACCAAAATTCCAGCTAACAGCCAGCTTCAATTTGCCAGCCGTGTGATTGAACCATCTCAGAAGTGGATCCTCCAGGGCTTCCCTGATGGCGCAGTGGTTGAGAGTCCGCCTGCCGATGCAGGGGACACGGGTTCGTGCCCCGGTCCGTGAAGATCCCACATGCCGCGGAGCGGCTGGGCCTGTGAGCCATGGCCGCTGAGCCTGCGCGTCTGGAGCCTGTGCTCCGCAACAGGAGAGACCACAACAGTGAGAGGCCCACGTACCGCAAAATTAAAAAAAAGAAGTGGACCGTCCAGTGCCCAGCTGAGCTGCCCAGCTGACTTTGCCTGAAGCAGGAGCACACCTTCCCCACTGAGTCTTTTGTTCCAACTGTAAATTATGAGATAAATAAATTACTGTGGTTGTTTTAAGCCACAAAGTTTTGGGGTGGCTTATTGTGCAACAAAAGTAAAATAAAACAATCCTTCAGTAGACTTTCTTTGTACTCCGAATCTCAATACAGCTGATTGTTCACCATTGCTATTTTCGTTCTGTTCTAGCTTGTCTCTGATTCTGAAGCTTTGGAGGCAAAGAGATCAGGGCTTGGGGAGGATTTATCAGGGCCAAGCCATGCTTGGGGAGCTTGAAGAGATCATAATAGATTCAATATGAGAATGAGGTTCAGTCAACCCATATTTGTTAAACTCCATTATTTGCCAAGCACACTGTTAGGTGCTAGAGATTCGATCACTGATGCAAATAGATCCCAAGCACCTGTTGTGTGCCAGGGGCTCTTCTAGGCATCTAGGAACACAACAGACAGGAATCCCTGACCTTCTTGAGGGGAAACAGGCAATATGCACATACATAAATTAATAAGATTCTGCTAAATAGGGCTAAGTTCTATGAAGAAAATAAAACAAAGCAATACAAAAGGAGAGTGATTGGGTGTGGCTGCTTGAGTCAGGGTAGTCATGGAAGGCCTCTTGGAAGTGATGATATTGAGCTTATAACTGAAAAATGAGAAGGAGCTCCCCCATCCCCATGAGGTGAAAATCAGAGCCAATAGCGTTGTAGGCATAGGAAATAGCAAGTGCATTGGTCTCAAGGTGGGAGAGGAGGCCAATGTGGCTGGAGTGGAGAAAGCAACAGGAAGAGAGGCAGAAAATAGAGTTGGCTGAATCTGGCCCCTGCCTGGTTGGTCAGAGTGATGGTTTTATTCTAGTGCCCTGGTGTTGTGGTCCGGGAGCCACACGCTTGGAGTTGAGTTCCCCGGTAAATGCAACCCGTGTCCCAACCAAGGACACCCGAGAATCACCAACACCAAGTAGAAAGATTAGCAAAGGATTTATACAAGTACAAGTATAGAAGCTTACACAAACTGTCCGGACAGGGTCCCACTCGGAGAGAAGTGGGTGAGCCCCCAACTAACAGTCGGGCGAGGCCTTTATACCCTTCACAGGGCGGGAAGTCCCCAAGGCGGGAGGGAGCTGTTTAATTTTGAATCAGCCAATCAGGAACCCGGTTCTTCCCGCCCCAAGCAAGCAAGCAAGTTTCTTACAGAAGCCAAAATGTGCTGTTAGCCCTGAAGCTGTTCTTCCGTTTCTTTCATCACATTCCCCCCTTTTTCTAGGAACTAATCAAATCCTTGATTCCTGGTCTTCCGTATTCAGGAGGTATGTTTTGTTTTGGGCTAAAGTTTGCCCAGTCAATCCGTCTGTTAGTGTCCACGTCCTCTGTGGCGTAGTCTCTCTTTATTCTGCTATGATGAAACCAAGTCCGGACACCGTCGACTTTAACAGCAGTCAGGGTACTCAACACAATCAGATGAAGTCCAGTCCACCTAGTCTCCAATGTCTGGGGGTTATGCTTCTTTACCCAGACTAAGTCTCCAGGTGGCAATGTGGGTTCCGGAAATTTTATTTTCAGTTTTTGTACAAAAGGTTTCCAGTGCCGAGGTTCAGCAGGGCAGTGGCTGCAATTTGTCTGACGCATGAGGGCCACCCGGAGGCTACTGGGTCCAGTTGTTTAGAGAGATAGGCTATCGGCCTTCGCCAGGGCCCAAGTTTCTGAGTTAGTACTCCCCTTGCCACCCCGGTTCGTTCATATCAGGGTTGGGGAGTGCCAGAGCAGAAGGTGAGGTAAGAGCCCTTTTAATGTCCTGGAAGGCCTTTCCTTGTGTCTCAGTCCAGTTAATCTTGGTGGCTTCGGGGCCATTCTGGTTAACGCCCTTCAGGGCATCGTATAGAGGCTTGGCCAGCTCTGCAAATCTGGGTATCCAGAGCCGGCAATAGCCCGCCATTCCCAAGAATTCTCTCAATTCCTTTCTTGTGGTAGGGGTTGGTAAGGTTAGGATGGCCTGAGTGCATGGCTTTCCTAGCCATCTCTGTCCTCCTTTTAGGATATACCCTAAATAGTTTACTTGTTCTTGACAAATCTGAGCCTTTTTAATTGGGAGCTTATAGCCTAAGTCCTGTAGTAACCTTATTAGGCCTTTTGTTCCTGTTAGACAGTCCTGCACAGTTTTTCCAGCCACAAGTAAATCATCCACATATTGTAATAAGGTTACTTCGGGAAACTGGTTATGGAATTCGAAAACGAGTTTTTAACAGTTCATGTAACCCTGTAGATCCCAGATGCGTTCTCTCATGCAAGCGCCGAATCAACATCAGGCCTAGGTTCTCAGGAATAAAAATTCGGTGATCTTTGTC
>NW_006789022.1:3316921-3322440 GCF_000442215.2 Lipotes vexillifer | reverse complement strand
TTTTTTAAATTTGCATTTAAAAAGATGGCAGAGATAAGGGTTTCTTAGAAGACCAGATAGGACATTTGTATCTCAAAGGTTTCCCCTTTAATACTTACAAGTCTCTTCAGATAAATAGGGGTTTGGGGAGTGGTAAAAGGTTTGGTGGGCTTTGGATTATTTTTGGAGCCAAACCTCTGGTCCTGTAAAGACTACCTTTGTAAAACAAGGACAGTTTTGTTTTGTTTTTCAAAGAATTGGGTTGTTATCTCAATGATTTTGAAGGGCTGACATACCCATTCACCTATGTTGGAAAGTTTTACTTTTCCTCATTTAGCTTAGGGGAGAAGGCCTCTTTTAAAATTCCTATCAGGCTAAAGTCCATTTCCCAAAAGCGGCCTGCCTCGTTGCCTCGATACCGATGCAGTTCCTGGTGTTGTGAGTTGGCCCCTTGGTTTACTTGTGCACAAGTCACACATTGCCTAGTGACTGAGAATACTTTTTCTTTTAATACCTGCCTTAACTCAGTTTATAAGTTCTTCCCTTCAAAACCATCTAATTTTGTAATTTCCTTCGGATATCTGGGGCCGACTGTATCACAAAGGCCAAGTTAATTGCCCGCCTGCCAGTTTTCTGGTGCCTCAGGGTCTACGGGGGTCCATAGCCTATAAGTCTCCATCAGCCTTTCCAGGAAGGCGGCTGGAGACTCTGTGGCTCCCTGGGTCACCTCTGTAACCTTGGACATATTAGTTGGCCTTCGTGCTGCTGCCCGAAGTCCTGTTAACAGAGCCTGGCGAAAACGGGCTAAAGCCCCTCGTCCCTCCTCCGTGTTAGGATTCCATTCCGGTCGGGTACTAGGGAGCACGGTTTCAATTAGGTTGGGGTTATCAGTGGGCCGTCCATCTGGACCAAGTACTTGTTTACGGGCCCCGCACATGATTTTTTTTCTCTTTCTTCCGTGGTAAACAAAACCTGTAACAATTGCTGACAATCATCCCAGGTCGGCTGATGAGTTACAAATATAGTTTCTAACAGTGATATTAATATAAATCAGTCGTGGAGAATGGGGCGTAAGTAAGAAAAGGCTGTGCCTCCCCTGGTCTAGGTGCTTGTTGCCGCAGAGGCAGAGCAGTGGGCCGCGGTTCAGTCAAGTGCTCCTGGGCCGACCTGGGAGGATGTCGTCATCGGGGCGGTATCCGCCTCGGGAGGGACATAGGGAGGGGGAGGTGCAGACGCCTCGGGAGGAGAGGTTTCTTCTTCCTTTTTCTCCTGTACAAGAGGAGGGGGTGGGGACTTAGAGCTTTTAACAGTAGGTTTTCTTCCCGTCTGCCATCTTGGCGGCACATGTTATCTTTAGATCTTGTTTCCTTTCTGTTGGTAGCTCCCGGCGGGGGCAACCAGGGCTTCAGCCAGTCAGGTGGTGTCTCCACGAGACCCCGCCAACACTCAATATAAGGAATCTGATCATCATGTACCTTAAAGACAATATCTTCCACCGCAGCTATAACCGGAATAGAGAACGTACCTTCGGATGGCCATCCCACCTCAAATGTCGGCCATTCCAATTCACAAAAGGTGCGGAGGGTTTCCGGGGATACAGAGGCCCCGAATTCCCTGGCGATCTGGCGGAAGTCTCTGAAGTGGTCCAGAACTAGGCTCAGGGGGGTCTGCATCCGGGACATACCTTGTCCCGTTGTTAAATTTCTGTTGAGCTAAAGGTTTTAGCAAAAGCACAAAGCCAAAGTGTCCAAGCAAATGCAAGAGCACACACACGAGTGACAAAAGACAGAAGGGGAGAACAACAAGTTTTGACACAATCCCAGTTCAGAGTAGGGACAAAAGAATATCGAAACCGACTTTGAATTCCCAAGGAGGAATCGCGGCGTCCCGTGACTCCTCCTGACTCCAGGCTTAACGTCGCGTCCGACAAGCCTTAATGGAGTCTCCTAGTTTCTTGCCGGCAAGCCAGGGGTCGCAAACTTACCCGAAGAAGGAGCAGGTGGTGGCTTCGGAGGAGGGGCCCTGTTTCAGATCTTTAACCTCCACTGTCCGATCCCGGATGAGCCCCCAAATGCTGCGGTCGGGGAGCCACACGCCTGGAGTCGAGTTCCCCGGTAAATGCGACCCGGGTCCCAACCAAGGACACCCGAGAATCACCAACACCAAGTAGAAAGATTAGCAAAGGATTTATACAAGTACAAGTATAGAAGCTTACACAAACTGTCCGGACAGGGTCCCACTCGGAGAGAAGTGAGTGAGACCCCGACTAACAGTCGGGCGAGGCCTTTATACCCTTCACAGGGCGGGAAGTCCCCAAGGCGGGAGGGAGCTGTTTAATTTTGAATCAGCCAATCAGGAACCCGGTTCTTCCCGCCCCAAGCAAGCAAGCAAGCAAGTTTCTTACAGAAGCCAAAATGTGCTGTTAGCCCTGAAGCTGTTCTTCCGTTTCTTTCGTCACACTGGGAAGCCATCGGGCCCTAAGTAGGGGATTGACATGATTTGATGTGAGTTTTGAAAAGATCACTCTTGGTAAATAAGTACATGAAAAGATGTTCAACATCCTTAGTCATTAGGGGAATGAAAATTAAAACCACCATGAGATACTATCACACTTATTAGAATAGCAAACAAATAAATTAACCCTGCTGACTGTACCAAGTGCTGGTGAGGATATCAGAGCAACTGGAACTCTTATACCTACATAGACAATTATATAACATTTACACAACACAGACACAGTAGGTGTAAATAACGTCAAGAGCATTGATAATAGTAAAAACTATGTTAAATAGGAAGTGATGAGTTTTAAGTATTTATTGCTAATGATTCTGACTCTAATTACAGTGAGTGGTTTTTTTCCCCCACACTTCCAAGCAATTCGCAAACACCAGCTGAGTATCCTACGATTTAACTCAATTCTGACACCATCGACACGGAGATAGCATCAGATTCCACAGGTTAAGGGCTTAGTCCTACAAGACTGCCCTCCACTTCAGATGGCAATAGTAAGTTCCAGATGTCATCTGTCCATCTGACTGGCTATAGATCGAAGGTTCCAAAGACTACCCCCAGCCCACCTCCTTGGGTTCAATTAATTTGCTAGAGTGGCTCACAGAACTCAAAGAAACATTTCACTTACTAGATTACCACTTTATTTTAAAAGACCCTAACTCAGGAAGAGCCACATAGAAAAGATGCCTAGGGTGTGGGATGGGGAAAGGAGGTGGAGCTTCCATGCTCTCTCTGAGCTCACCACTCTCCCCATTTCTCCAGGTCTTCACCAACGCCAAGCTCTCTGAGCCCCATCTTTTTGGGTTTTTATGGAGATTTTCACTACATAGGCAGGGTTGATTAATTCATTAGCTAGGTCAGGGAGTTGAGACTGAGAGTTCCAACCCTCCAGTCACTTGGTTGTTTCCCCTGGTTTAGGTGCTTTCCAAAAGTCACCTCATTAACATAAACTCGGGTGTGCTTGAAAGGGGTTTGTTATGAATATCAAGACACATTCATCATCTTATCACTTAGACAATTCCAAGGGTTTAGGAGCTCTGTGACAGAAACGGGAAAAAAGACCAAATATATATATATATATATATACACACATACATATATATAAAATTAATTAATTAATTTATTTATTTATTTATTGTAAATCACAGTATCACACTTTTGTTTTTTTCTAACTTTTAATTATGAACAATTTCAAACACACAAAAGTAGTAGGAAAAGTGTAAGAAACCACCGTTATCCATCATCTGGCTTCAACGATTATCAATATATTGCCAAACTTGTTTCATCTACACCTCTGCCTTTGTTTTTTAGTATAATTCATTTAATTGTAAGTTGACAATTAAATTATTGTTAACATTTTTAAAGTATCTATTTATCTATTTTGGCTGCGCTGGGTCTTAGTTGCGGCATGCAGGAGTTTCAGTTGCAGCATGCAGACTCAGTTGAGGCATGCAGGATCTAGTTCCCCGACCAGGGATCAAACCCGGACCCCCAGCATCGGGAGCGCAGTCTTACCCACTGGGCCACCAGGGAAGTCCCAAGACAATTAACTTTTTAATAATGGTTGTGTTTACCCACTGGCTTGCAAAATTCCTGAAATATTAACAGCTGGCTTTTGTAGGGGGCTCCAGCACACCACTGTCAGCAGGTAACGTTGCTTTCGTGGGGAGGCTGGCTTCGAAAAGAGGAAAGGAGGGAGTTGGGGCTGTTGAGGCCCTGCCCTCCGTCCCGCCATCTGCTTCCTTACGTGGTTGCAGGTGCAGGGGATCCCCAAGGAGTCTGAGCAGCTGACTGGTGACCTCAATCATTCTAGGAAATGGGCAGCGTCAATGGAAACTGGTGTGTGACAGCTCTAAGAAAGCATGAAGTCTCTGTTCTTGTAGGAGGGAAGGTCAGGCTTTCTTACAACATACAAAAACTTAGACAACAGGGAGTTTGCTCAAGGTCCCAGAGACTGTCTGGGCTTTAGAAACAGCTGCCCTTGCTGAGCCTTTACCATAGGTCCGCGTCTCATGGTGTTTCTGCCTTTCTTCCCATGGCCCTTTTATCAGTCAGGGTCCCAGCAGGGCACAGACTGCATGCTCACCCTGGTTAACTGAGGTGAGTTTAATAAAGGGACTATCTACAAAACTGCGAGCAGAGCTGAAGGAACAGACAGGGCTCACCAGTTCTCTAGGTCCTTGGGTGTAAGGGGGCGGATGAAGGGGCGAGAGGGGGTTGAGAGGAGCGCAGTGACTTGAGGTTCTCTTCACACCTGGAGGGGCCGCTACCTTCTGGGCTCTGACTTTGCGGGTTTCATCTTTAAACTACCAGAGCCAGGCAATGAATGCCTGAATATGCAAGAGTCTTGGAGTCAGGCATCCTGAATTTGAATCCCGACCCTGAGTGACCTCAACCTTCTGAGCCTGGGACCTTCTTTGTAAATGGGAGTAATAACAAAGCCTGCCTGGTGGGGTTGCTGTATGGATTAAATGAGATAAGAACAGCTACTTACTATGCTTACTATGTGAAAGCAGTCTTTGCTGAATGAATAGATTCTGCTAAAGCGCTTTATTTATGCCACCTCTCATTAATTAATTATTATTATTATTATTATTTTTGCTGTACGCGGGCCTCTCACTGTTGTGGCCTCTCCCGTTGCGGAGCACAGGCTACGGACGCGCAGGCTCAGCGGCCATGGCTCACGGGCCCAGCCGCTCCGCGGCATGTGGGATCTTCCCGGACCGGGGCACGAACCCGTGCTCCCTGCATCGGCAGGCGGACTCTCAACCACTGCGCCATCAGGAAAACCCAATGAATTCCTTTTAAAAGGATTTACTGAGCATCTAGTTTACGCCGGACACTGATAATTCGTGCGAGTCTGGCATTTCGACCACGGTTGGGCTGCACAGAGGGGAGGAGCTTCACGGATTCCCCGCCTACGACAACGAGGCTCAATGGGGTCCGTGGAGGAGGCGAGTCCCTCCCACTTCTCCGGGGCAGTCCCGGAAGCGGGCTTGGGGTAGTTGCTGTATTTCCGGTGGGTCTGG
>NW_006789022.1:3299448-3316772 GCF_000442215.2 Lipotes vexillifer | reverse complement strand
CTGCTGCTCCTAGCCTGGTCTCCAACCCCGTTTTCCCGCAGATCTCCCTGGAGCACGAGATCCTGCTGCACCCACGCTACTTCGGCCCCAACCTGCTCAACACGGTGAAGCAAAAGCTCTTCACCGAGGTGGAGGGGACCTGCACCGGCAAGTGAGTGTCGCGCTCTCCGTGCCGCCTAAGCAGTGAGCACACGTCTCCCTATGCCTGCATCCCCTCCCCAACTCCTACACATCCTGAAAGGTTCTGCTTTCAACCTACCCTGGCGAGCCCTCTCACTCTCCCCGGAGCCCCAGGCAGTTAGATGCTTCCTGCTTTGGGTTCCCCCGATTCCCTCTGCGAAGCTGGATAACGGAGCTTCCTTCCTTCAGCCAAGATTGGTCGGTCATTCATTTACTCTGCAAACATTTCTAAAGCTCCAGTGTGTGCCAGGCTCTGTGTCAGGCCCTGGGAACAATGCAGTGAAAAAGATAGAATGAGGTCCGCCCTTGTGGAGCTCACAGTCTTTTTGTTTTTTGCTTTACGCGGGCCTCTCACTGTTGTGGCCTCTCCCGTTGCGGAGCACAGGCTCCGGACACGCAGGCTCAGCGGCCATGGCTCACGGGCCCAGGCGCTCCGCGGCATGTGGGATCTTCCCGGACCGGGGCACGAACCCGCGTCCCCTGTATCGGCAGGCAGACTCTCAACCACTGCACCACCAGGGAAGCCCTCACAGTCTTTTTTGATTCTGCTGCTTTTCTGTGTCCCAGGGACCTGGCATGGCACATCTTGGGCCTCACTAAAGGTTTGTTGAATGAATGAGTGAGCAGGAAAAAGCAGATTGAGAGTTAGGGGGGAGGAAGGAAGAGGACTGAGACTTGACCATCTCTGGGCTCTGCACAGAGGAGCCTCGCACACGGTGATGTACATGAGTGAGGATGAGCAGGGCTGTAGAGTACTTGGGCCTCCAGCATCAGAGTAACTTGGGGTGTTCTTTGAACATACAGGTTCCTGAGCCTCAAATCATCCCTACAGCATCACGACTCTCTGGGGGAAGGCCTGGGAATATGCATTTTAAAAAGTTTCTCCCAGGTGATTCTGAGGCATCTCCAAGATTGAGGTCTCTTGGCTCGAGGACTGCAGCCCTTTTGGACATTTATTGTGAAATTATGAGAGCAGCATTTGGCATTTTAGGTGCTGACCATTGTCCTGTCTCCTCTCTTGATTATTAAGCTCTGTGGGGCAGGGGTGCCATCTACTTCCCCTTTGTGCCACCCCTTTACCCCCAGGCTCAGTGTCTCTTGTGGCAGATGGTTTTAGAGGCTTTTCCACACACAGTGCCTTTCTCCTTCTCGTCCTCCTTGCAGGTATGGCTTTGTAATTGCTGTCACCACCATCGACAATATCGGTGCTGGTGTGATCCAGCCAGGCCGAGGCTTTGTCCTTTATCCAGTTAAGTACAAGGCCATTGTTTTCCGACCCTTTAAAGGGGAGGTCGTGGATGCCGTTGTCACTCAGGTCAACAAGGTAAGACCATCAGGGGGGGTAGTGGAAAGGTCCCTCCCTTACAAGATCTGGGATGGATCCCAACTCGACTTGTTAATAACTCTGTGTCTTTGTCCATGTCACTTCTTTGTGCTTCAAGCTTCCTCACCTGTCAAATAGTATGGTAATCTTGCTCTGCCTCACTCAGGGGCATGTAAGTCCTTATTGATAGTCAAAACAATAGTAGCCTCCATTGATTGAGTAGTTCCTCTGGGCCAGGTAATGTGCAAAGCCTCACAGTGACTCTGTGAGGTGAGTGCTTTTATCCCTGTGCTTTTTTCTCCAGGCTGAAGCTTGGAGAAGTTGTCTACTGACCAAGGTCATGTGGCCAACAGGTGTTCAAATCCCAAGTTCCGACAAGTTCTAGGCCTCAGCTGTTTACCGCTACACTTCCTTAACTTAAAACGAAAGCTTGAAAAAAAAGAAAAATGAAAACAAATGCCAAACTTCAGAGTGGTTTCGAAACATGAAGAATATTATTGATATTAGGAACAGATAAGGACGGGAAGCTTAGAAGACTTTGGGGGACAAAAGAAAAAGCAAGGTCACTCATTTCCCTTCTAGGTTGGACTCTTCACAGAAATTGGACCCATGTCCTGCTTCATTTCTCGACATGTAAGTCTAGGCACACTGGGTGGGTCTAAGGAGGAGACAGGTGTCGTGAGCATCTATTGAAGCATCCTTTTAAAGTACTCTTACCCAGTTTCACCTTCCTTTCAGTCCATCCCGTCAGAGATGGAGTTTGATCCTAACTCCAACCCACCATGTTACAAGACAATGGATGAGGTAAGTGGGTAGGAAGAAGTCAGTGAGAGGCACAAGAGAATGAGCCACTCCGAGGGAGAGTCCTGGCCTGGGCTTGTCTGAATATACTGTTCCCTCCTCCCCAGGACATTTTGATTCAGCAGGGTGATGAGATCCGCTTGAAGATTGTGGGGACCCGTGTGGACAAGAATGACATTGTGAGTCTCTTGCCTGCCTCTATCAGGCAGAGCTGATGATTTCTGCCTACCCAGAGTTCCTGGGGGTTCTGTGCTCTTCTGCTTGGAAGCAGAAATGGGTGGGCAGAAGGCCTGAGGCTGAGGGTTAGAGGATAGCTCTGTGCTTGCTCTGGCTTCATTTGCTTTTTACCTTTCCTTCTGCAGTTTGCTATCGGCTCCCTGATGGATGATTACTTGGGTGAGTGTCAGGGTCCTTGCCTGGAGGAGGGGTTTGTGAGTGCAGGGGGTGGATATGGGATTTAATGCCTGAACCACAGATGACGGAAACTCTGCTGTTGTCTGCTTGGAGGACCGAGGACATGTGCCTCTCGGGATGGGAAGTCGATGTTTAGGGCTGCCCCAAGCTCTGGGTCTATAACCAATGTGCTTTTCCTGTTCTCGGCAGGGCTTGTGAGCTGAGTACCATGACCTCCTACCTTGTTTGGTCCTTATCCAGGAGGTGTGACTGTCACACTTCCCGTGTTGTCCAGAGGCCCAGTCTAGCTGCTGTGGAGGAGGCAAGGAAGGTTTCTTGTCCTCAGAAGACATCTGGCTCTTCTTGTGGCTTAGCAGTCACTCCCAGATTTCTGACTGTGTGTTCTAACCATAAAAGGTCCTTGATTCTCATGGAAGTGTCATCTCCTTCTTTCTTTGATAAGAACAAGTCTGGGTTTTTTTTCGGCCACGCTGCGTGGCATGTGCGATCTTAGTTGCCCGACCAGGGATTGAACCTGCGCCCCCTGTAGTGGATGTGCAGAGTCTTAAACACTGGACCGCCAGGGAAGACTCAAAACAACTCTTTTTTTTAAAAGGCTGGAGGACCAGTTGCTTGCTAGCCCCTCTTTTCTTGGCCTGATGCCTTAACTAGCTTCACCCACCAGGGGATCTGACTAACCCTTTTGCCAAGGTCTAAAGTTGACCTCACTAAAGGGAAGGCGCTAGTGTTGGGTCTTTAGCTTCCAGCAAATGATACTGTCATTAGAGCCACTCTAAGCCCCAATCTATCTATTTATTTATTCATTTATGGCTGCGTTGGGTTTTCGTTGCTGCGTGCAGGCTTTCTCTAGTTGCGGAGAATGGGGGCTACTCTTTGTTGCGGTGCGTGGGCTTCTCGTTGCGGTGGCTTCTCTTGTTGTGGAGCACAGGCTCTAGGCGTGTGGGCTTCAGTAGTTGTGGTTTGTGGGCTCTAGAGCGCAGGCTCAGTAGTTGTGGTACACGGGCGTAGTTGCTCTGCAGCATGTGGGATCTTCCCAGACCAGGGCTCGAACCCGTGTCCCCTGCACTGGCAGGCGGATTCGTAACCACTGTGCTACCAGAGAAATCCTAAGCCCCAGTCTAGTTTCGGAATATTTGCCCTTTCCCCAGCCTTAAAAATAACGAAGAGTATAGCTGAGGAGAGGGAAAAGGAGACAGCAGGTAGGAAGAGGTGAATAATAGGACAGTAATGATAGAGATTGTGGGGTCCCAGCCCTTCTTAGGATGGGCACATAAACTACAGCCTTTATTTGCTTATCAATTATTAAACTAAACTGAACTGAAGATATGAAAGGGCTCATAATCTCCTTAGGGTAACACAACAGAAATACACGAAATAAGATTAAGCAGACATGCTACCCTCCCTCACACTGTCTTTGCAGTACTATTTGTCTACCTTGGAATGCCTTTTCCCAACCTACCTGCTTGCTGCCTAGGAATCTATCAAATCTCAGTCAATTTTTTTTTTTTTGAAGCTTTCCTTGACTTCCTTGGGAAACAGAGCTGTGTCGTAGACAGCACAGTATTTGGGTTGATACAGAGCTGGGTTGCAGTCCTAGCTGGGTGACCTTATGTTTCCTCATTGTAAAATGATCGTATAACCCTCTTTGGATGGTTGCTGCTATTATCAGAGATTGTATGTGCAAGTGGCTGGCACAGAGCCTGGCCTGTGATAGGTACTCAACAGTTAAATATAATTATTGTTATATGGTGCATATAAAGCCGTGATTATCACCTGGGGTGATCTTGGCCCCCAGGGGACATTTGGCAATGACATTTTTTGTTGTCACAACTGGGTGGGGATGAGACTGCCTTCTAGTGAGTAGAGGCCAGGCAGGCTGCTAATATCCTACAATGTATAGGACAGCCACCCCACAACAAAGAATTATCTGGCCCCAAATATCAACCGAGCCAAGGTCCAGACCTGTTATGAAACATCCAGAATAGTGCCTTTAACCTGGTAAGGAAAAGGCATTTGAATGTGTTTCCCTTCCCCTTGCCTCACCACTCCTGGACAGAGGTAGGCTCTTCCATTCATACTTCTCTAGTATGTCATAAAACACATTATTTCCTTATTGTCTCCCTTTCCATTTTTTTATTACATAAAATTTCAGTTATTTTATTGAGATAATTATAGATTCATATGCATCCCTTTGATTTTTGTATCTCCAGTTCTCAGCACTCTGCCAGTTTTCCCAAGTGTGTTGAACCCAGGAAAGTTTCTGTGCTGGATTTGCAATGAATTTTGCCACGGAAACAATGTTCAAATTGTGAGACCACTTCCCAACACTGAGTTGATTACAGAGTTGATTACATAGGTTGCAGGGATTTTGCCTAGGTAGGCCCTAAACATGTGTCTCACTGAGAGTAAAGTTCTTCCCAAGTTCTCAAATGGAATCATGCATCTGTAAATTGTGTTGGGGATGCCCCAGTAGTAAAACCAGTCCAGAAGGAAGAGACTGATGGACAGAGAAGCAGCTCATGGAACTGCTGGTGAGGATGTGGGGTGTGGCACTGAGAAGGCTGGCACTGGATAGGGAAGTGAGTAAGTGGGGATGGCCTGGAGATAGTCCTGGACTCTTCTGACCTTTTAAGGTTTGGTACTAGGGGAGTCTGGAAGTTACAGCCTCTTTTTTTTTGGCCATGCAACTTTGGGATCTTATTTCCCTGACCAGGGATTTAACCCAGGCCCTCAGCAGTGAAAGCACAGAGTCTTAACCACTGGACCACCAGGGAATTCCCAGGAAGTTGCAGCCTCTTAAAGAGGTCACAGGCTTAATAGTGACAGGAGTATGTGCCTGGTAACATGTTAAATCCTTTATACACATTATTGAATTTTTACAACAGTTCCATGTAACATTCTGTCACCCCACTTGACAGATGATAAAACAGGTCAGAGGGATGAACTAAACATGCCTAAGGTCACACAACTAGTGGAGCTGTTATTTAAAAAAAATTTTGTAATCGTCTAACTCTAAAACCATCATAGCTTTTCTTGCCAGGCATTGGTGGCGGGGTAGTGAGTGGGAGCCACCTTTCTCCCATCTATGGCCATGTGAATCTCATTACTGCTTTGACTCAAGCTGGAGGCAGATCAGCCCCAGACAGCTTGCATGCAGCTTTACTGCATCCTACAGGCCTGCAGGCCATCCTCTCTTCATTGTCTCATGCTGCCAAGGTTGCCAATGGCTGTCCCTACCAATAACACCTTTGCAAGGCGGTCTGCCAGCAGCCAGGAGATCGGAGCTGATCTCAGACTCAGAACCTTAGAGGAGCACCCCCTATCCTTCATGTATAGGTGAGCAGACACTCCAGTGACCAAGCACAGTCCTGAAACTACTCCAAGTATCATTCTGAATATGACTGGAAGAGACTCAGCAGGGTCACGGTCCCCTTAGGTGGTGTTGCTGTGGCAACCCCAGTCCCATCCATCTGGCTTTCTAAGCTCTGGTCTCAGAGGATCTTCTTTTCTAGAGGCAGCAGCATCTAACCCTGAGAGGGAGGAAGGGCAAGGATGTATACATTCATGCTTCCCTACAGAAAGCTCCTTTCTATAATAGCCCATTGCAAATGGTCCCATCTTGGATGAACGTAAAGGAATTAATTCACTGTCTGCCCCGTGATGTGTGAGTGAAAATTCAACTACCAACTGTCAATCTACATTTTATCTCATTTAATCTACAGTAACCCTGTGAGGTGGGTATTATCATCCCATTTTGTAGATGGGGGAAATGCGCTTAGGTAATTTGCTCAAAAGCACTATCAGAGTTTGAACCCGTGTCGGTCTGACTCACTAAGCCCACTGCTTTTCAATTGAGAACTGTCCAAGTTCGGGAAAGCGTGTACGTGTAAAACGGTCAAGGAAGTGTGCGAAGTAGGTGAGGGCTTATATTTGGTTTATTGGACAGAAATGGGGAGGATACGAGGTACGGTGTCGGAATGGGTAGAGCCCTGGAGTCTAGAGCTTGCACGGGGTGTGTTTGGCCCAGTCAAAAGACCCTTTTGCCGGCAGAGAATACCTACTGAGAGCCCAACCTTCGGGAAGGGGAAGTGGCAGGTGATGTGGGAGAGGTAAGCTGATCCCCACCAAGCGGGCAGCAAAACTAACGCAGACGCCGAAGTCTAAAGCATCAATGCATTCGTGTAAATGCAAGTGCTCGGAAACTTAGGAGTAGACAAGGGAATGCGGACGCTTTCCTCGAGAACATGGTTATTAAAACGTACACCGAACCATACCCACCCCGCAAAGCTCCCAAGAGCTGTTGCTTTAAGAAGCACGAGTCTTCAGCATCACGTGACCTCTGGCGCCCTGAGCCTTTTACAGCGCCATCACAGTGGCCAATCGGGTAGCGGGAAGTCTTTTGGTGGGCGGGAACTCCTCAAGGCGCTCGTCGATTGGCTGTGTTTGTAGAGGGCGGAGCCTGAGCGCCGAGAGAGGGAATTAGTGCGAGCTGAGTGAGTGGGCACTAGCGCCGCCGCCGCCGCCACCGTCACCGTCAGAGCTACCGCCGTCTCGGTAACCGCCTTCGCCGTGCCGGAGCCCTCAGGCGAGCAGGCCCTCGAAGGCCCGTCCTGCTGCGGACCGCGCGCTCACCGGCCTGAGAGCCAGCTCCGCTGGGGTCCCGCTCCCTTCGCTGACCACGTGACCCAAGTTCTGTAACCTCTGACCTCCTCCCCCGTACCCCACCACCTCTGATCTAGCGTGAAGCGAGGCTGGGTGGGAGGATGCGCATCACGGAGACCGGTAGAGGTCAGTTCTCACGCCTTGTTAACAGTATGGCTAGTGGCTGAGGATGTGGAGGAGAGGAGGTTGAAGAGCCGGAGACCTTGGTCGGAGCCCGGACTTTGTGGATTGTAATGTGGGCACGTAACAGGGAAAACCCCTCGGCGCCTTCCGTGTGGGCAGGACTTCGTGCTCCCATTTTACAGGTGGAGAAAGAAGCTTAACAATTATCCGTTGGCGGGTTTCCAACGCCTATTTTCCTGGCTGGGAATCCAGGCCTTGTTCCCCACACAGCCCGCCGCTCCTCATGATTAGAACGATAGTTGAGTTCTTGCTCCCTACCCAGGTAGTGCTCGCCGGATGATTTTGGGAAAGTCATTTAACATTTAACCTCTTTTAGCTTTGATTTCCTTGGCTGTGAAATAGACATAATACTTACATAATACCTATCGCATTGTTAATGTGGGCAAAATGAGGCGGAAGCCATATAAAGCACTTAGCTCGATGCCTCAGGCATAGCATGTGCTTAGAAAAATCGCTATTCTTTATTCGTTTTTTCAGCAAGTGTTTATTGAGGGCGTGTTATGTGCAGACGCAGTGCCTGACGCTGGGGATGCAAAGGTGAGCAAAAAGGCATGATGATCCTTGCTGGCATGGAGCTTACGATCTAGTGGGGAGGTAGGTGTTAATCGGAAGGTTACACAAGTGTATAATTACAAACTGCTAACTGCTCTGGGAGGTAAAGTACAGGCGCATGGTGGGGGTCTGAGAAGAGTTCCCTGAGCAAGCGACATTTGAGACTGACATCTGCAGGGGCGACTAGGAGCTCACTGGACAGAGGGATGGGGGTAGAGGAGGAGAGCACTTCAAGTCCAGGAAACAGTGTGTGGACGTCCTGAAATAAGGTGTTTCTGAGGAAATGGAAAGAGGCCACGGGTATGCAGAACACGAGAGAGTGGAAGGAGGTGTTCGCAGATGTAGCCACACATGCAGGGCCTTGGAACCATGGCACAGGTTAGTGTTTTATTCCAAAGGCAGTGAGGAGCCGTTGGGAGAAATGCTGCAGGGAGACCAGGTAGGGTGCCCACTGGATTTAGGGACCTGGAGGTCACTGGTGACCCACTGAGTCTTGTCAGAGAAGAGTGGTGGGGCAGTGCCTGGGTGGGTCACCATGAAGCTGGGTGGGCGTCGCTGCCCATGGTGCTGATGCCTCACTTTGGTCCGTGAGGGCCAACCTTCTAACTGTGGGCTGTGCTGTTTTTGTGCCTTCTTATTCTGCCATATCCTGTGAACGGAAGAGCAGGTTCCTGCTTTTAGGGCTCATAGCCAAACTGGGGAAGACCAGACACATGGGCACAAAGCCCAGCTACTAAAAGCCTGACAGTCCCAGATGGCACATGGGGCAGGAAGACCTCAAAGAACAGGCTGCTTCTGCCTTAGGAAAGAAAGAGGAGGGTGCGGGGGCTTGGAGTAAGGTGGGGGACAGGCCAGCCCAAGCCCTGGCAGTGGGGTGCAAGGCAGGTTGGAAGACACGAGGCGGCCTTACTGGGGGGACGGGTCAGCTTGATCAGCTGTGGGGCTTTGGGACCAAACACGGTATGCTGAGCCAGGGAGCTGGGACTTTCCTTTTATGAGTGGTGGAGAAGTATTGAAGACTTTTGAGCAAAGGGACTGTGGGGGTAAAAGTAGTCTTTTCATCAGTGTTTAGTCCGTAGCGATTGTAGCAAGGATCAGAAGGAAGAAGGCATGACGTTTTTGTTTATCATTAGTGATCGTAACATTTTCCATTTGTGTAGCGTTCTAGACCCTGAGTTTCTCCTGTCTCATTTCCTTTCATCCTCACCTCAACCCTGTGAGTTAGGGAGGGCAGGGATTATTGTCACTATTTTACCAGGGCTCAGACTGATGAGGGTCTCAGCCGGGTTCACATCGGAGGTGGTAGAGCAGGGCTGGGACCCAGTTCTGTGCAACCCAAGGCCAGGCAGTTTCTCAGGTGGCCCTGTTGTCTGCCCTCTGGTCCAGCTCAAGTCCGTTTCTTGCTCTGAGCCTCAGGTTTCCTCACCTGGACACTCAGAGCCATCGTGACTCCTTGTTCAGGGATTCTGGAGCAAAGAGCAGCAAGACTGGTTTCGAGGGCCTTGAGTCCGGCTCACAGGCTCTGAGGGAGCCTGGGCTGGCCTTTCACAACTCCCTCCCCACTCCCAGCTCCATCGGGGCCATGTCGGAGCGAGAAGAGCGGCGGTTCGTGGAGATCCCTCGGGAGTCCGTCCGGCTCATGGCAGAGAGCACAGGCCTGGAGCTGAGCGATGAGGTGGCGGCCCTGCTCGCAGAGGACGTGTGCTACCGTCTCAGAGAGGCCACCCAGGTACACTCCCCCTCTCCTTGTCCCTCCCTTTGACTACCCTCTCCCCCAGGGGTTTATTCAGCAAGTATATGTCAGGCACCTACTCCTTGCTCAGAGGGAGTGCAGTGGAGGCGGTCCCCACCCTCTCCAGAGCCCGTTTCCAGCCCGCTGGGCTTCCAGTGAACAAAGCGCTTGCTGGGTGTCTTCTCGTGTGCTGCCCACCACACGCCTGCTGGGTGGGCCAGGCAAGTTCATAGTCACATCCTGCACATGAGAAACTGAGTCACAGGGAGGGGATGTGACGTTGGGAGTTGTTTGCCCCCTGTTTCCTGTCCCTTGACTGACTCTGTTCCTCTGCTCCCAGAATAGCTCTCAATTCATGAAACACACCAAACGGCGGAAGCTGACTGTTGAGGATTTCAACAGGGCCCTCAGATGGAGCAGTGTGGAGGTGAGTGGGGTGCCGGCTGCAGAACCTGCATGCCTAGCTCGGGGCTGGCAGTGCAGCGAGATGTGAAGACCCAGTGCACACACGAGGGAAGGTCACAGCCACCACAGCACATGTGCTGGGCCCAGCCCCCAAGGGCCAGGAGTTCAGAGAGGGAGAGGCGGCCACGGAGACCAGGAGGTTAGGGAAGGTTTCTTGGAAGAGATGGAACTTGAGCTGAACCTGAAAGGGAGGCTGGGATTAGACTAAGTCACAAGGAAAAGAGGGCATTCTGGGTGAGGGAGGACCTGAGCACAAGTGTAGGGGTTGGAATGTCCTGCACAGTTGTTCCGGGGCAATGGGTCCAGGGAAGAAGAGAGGAGGGTTAGAAGAGAGGAGGGTTTTCAAAGTTGGGCAAGTGTGAGGTCGAGGACCAGCAGCCTGTGGGTGGGGTTCTGAGTCCCTGTGGATCCGTGAGGAGGGACCACATGCTACTCCGTGACTCAGTGAATACCGGATGCTCCAGCCAAGTTCCCAGTGAAGGGTCTGGATCCCCGGGCATCCCCGCTCTTCTCAGGACCCCTGGACTTGCCGCAAACATAGGCTTCATGCCCTGGTTGGTAGAGCACCTCTTCCCTCCCTGGGTTCAGCCCAGTCGTCTCTCCACTCAGGCTGTGTGTGGTTACGGGTCCCAGGAGGCGCTGCCCCTGCGCCCTGCCAGGGAGGGTGAGCTGTACTTCCCCGAGGACCGAGAGGTGAACCTGGTGGAGCTGGCCCTGGCCACCAACATCCCCAAAGGCTGCGCCGAGACAGCTGTGAGAGGTGACCGCCGGGGTCACGCATGGGGTGGGGATAGGAGTTGGGTTGTCGGAGGAGTGGTGATGGGCGGCTGGCTGGTGGATGGGGCGGAACTCAGAAGGGTGGGTGGTATTACAAGGGGCCGAACCCCAGGCTGACCCATCTCTCTGCTCTGGTTCTAGTTCATGTCTCCTACCTAGATGGCAAAGGGAACCTGGCCCCTCAAGGATCGGGTAAGGGGCAGCGTGGGGAATGGGCCCTCTGCCTGGACGTTCCTCCGTTAGGAGCTGAGGGTGGTGCCTCTACACCTCTGAGTCTTCACCTGACAAGAATTTTCTGTGCCTAAGGGGTGCCTGCCCTGAGTGGGCACTGCTCCCTGCCCAGAGGCCTCAGAGTTAGAGATAGTGTCCCAGACTTAAGACCAATCATGATGCCATGTTGGGTGCTAGTACAGAAGTCTGGGCAGCTTGCTGGGGTCCCTGAGGTGTAAGGTCTGTTGAATGGAGCTTCACAGAGCCTGAGGCTTATGACCTTGGAACTTGGGGATTAAGCAGGAGTCTGCCCAGCAGAGGACAGGTGGGAGCCAGCATACAGAGCTGGGTGTGGAGAGCTTGCAAGGTCAGAGGTGAGCAGGCTTCTCAGAGGGGCTGGCAACGCTGTGCTCTGGGAGTCCTATCGGAATGGGCTCCTTGTGGGATTGTGGGAATGGCGGTGGTTGTTGGGGGGAGGCGGGGAGGCTGGGAGAGGGCAGGGCTCCACCCTGACCACCTTCTGCCCACCCTCTGGCAGTGCCCAGTGCTGTGTCTTCACTGACTGATGACCTTCTCAAGTACTACCAGCAAGTGACTCGGGCTGTGCTGGGGGATGATCCACAGCTGATGAAGGTGAGCACGTGGGCCTGAATTGGGGCACAAAGTCCAACTTTCAAATCCTCACGGAATTCCTTCAGATGCCTCCTTCTGTCCTCTGAACGCTGAGTGACTGATGTGGGCAGAAGCTGCTCTTGGTGGCGGCGTGGTGCTCTGTGGCTGGCCCTCCGCCAGCGCTGACTCCTCTTCCTGCTCTAGTAGGAACCCTTGTTCCTTAGGGAATGGGCAGCTCAGCAGGGCCCTGTGGGGGGCTCAGGTGGTCAGCCTCCCCACACCTTAATCCAGAGCCCACCCTTTTGGGCATCTGGAGCCACCTGGGGCATCCACATGGTAGCTTTCATTTGCCTGGACTCGAGAGGGAAAGGAGAAGAGGAAGTAGAGGGAGCCGGGGGGGGAGCCTGGCCAGACCTCATGCCAGCCCTGCTGCTTCAGCCTCGTGGGCTCCACAGGGCCCGCTGGACAGTGCCTGTGCCAGGGCTCTTCTGTCCAGAGGCAGACGAGGACTAGTTTGCTGGTCTGCTTGGCCATGTGGCCTCTGTTTGAGGCTTTTACATCTTCCATGTCTGGCTGCTGCTGTTGTTTCCCTGCAAAGTTAGGACTGTTGTTACTATACTTCCTGCCTGAGAAACTTGGCTGCTGGTCCCCAGGCAACAGTGCAGTGGCTGGATGTGGGGCCTGGGAGCTGAGCTCCTTCCTCACTAGCTGCTGTCCGCTTTCACAGAACCTGAACTTGGTCTTTATCCAGAGGAGTTGGAAGGGCACAGGTGGTGGAGGTTCAGGGCTAAGATGGTTTTACTCATTTACCTACTCTCTTTTTTCTGCTTTTCCAAGTAACACCAGGGGACTTCCCTGGCGGTTCAGTGGTTGAGAATCCGCCTTCCAATGCAGGGGACGTGGGTTCGATACCTGGTCGGGGAACTAAGGTCCCACATGCCGCGGGGCAACTAAGCCTATGTGCTGCAACTACTGAGCTCGCACGCCACAACTAGGGAGGAGCAGTTACGCCACAACTAAGACCCAATGCAGCCAAAAAACAAAAGTAATCCCAGCGTATGTTTATGATAGCAGTACTGTATATAAAACCATACAAAGTAGAAGGTGAAATCCTGTAGAATCATCCACTCACCTTTCTTTTTTGTATGTATAAACTATACATAGTTTACCATCAACCAGTGGTAGTATACTAAACGTCTGGTTTTAGAATCATTGCTTTACTCAGTTAAAAATATGTTGGACATTTAGGTTGTATTCAGTTTTTTATTATTACATTACAGACAGTGCTATCTGTATGTGGGTATGTGTGAGTGGGTTTCTTTTGTAGCAGGTTAAATTTGTAGAATTGCTGAGTCACAGAGTTTGAACGTTTAAAATTTTACTACATAGGTGCTCAATTGTTCTTTAAGAAAATGTCAGTTTACACTTGGGGCTGGTGGACCGTGCCGCGCGGCCCCTTCCATTTCAGGTTGCCCTCCAGGACTTGCAGACCAACTCGAAGATCGCCGCGCTCCTGCCGTACTTTGTTTATGTGGTCAGTGGGGTAAGTGACCAGACTGCAGGGGAGGATGTTTTGTGGGGAGGAGATGATGTAGCAGCCTGTAGGGCTCACGGCAGGTGCCACCAGAAGAGCAGGCTCTTGTGCGCCCTTGTGTCCCCTAAGCACCCCTCTCCTCCCAACAGGTGAAATCTGTAAGCCACGACCTGGAGCAGCTACACCGGCTCTTGCAAGTGGCACGGAGCCTAGTTCGGAACCCACACCTCTGCCTGGGGCCCTATGTCCGCTCCCTGGTAGGCAGTGTCCTCTACTGTGTTCTGGAGCCACTGGCTGCCTCCATCAACCCGCTGAATGACCACTGGACTCTGCGGGATGGAGCTGCCCTCCTGCTCAGCCACATCTTCTGGTAGCTACTGGGCCAGTGCTGATCAAAGGGCAGGGCTGCTGCAGAGCTGAGTGGGTTGGGGTAGGAGATGGGGTGAAACTTCTGGCTTTGAGGCTCTATGTTGAGAGGTCGGGAGCCTCTTCCCTTCCATCTTCCAAGCTGGTGTGCCGTGAACCCGGGGATTCTACAAATGGGTGACGAACGTGCCAGGGGTTTGGTCCGTCAGCCCTCAGGTCCTGGGCCTCTCGGCCCAGACGCCTCTTTCACTCACCCCAGTGTGCCATACAGGTGCTGTTTTCTCTGTGTGCTGGGACTTGAGTCCAGCTGGGCAGTGCTGTGCCTCATTCCCCTGACTGAATGTTGCTCCTGCAGGACTCATGGGGACCTTGTAAGTGGCCTCTATCAGCAGATCCTGCTCTCCCTGCAGAAGGTCTTGGCAGATCCTGTGAGGCCTCTCTGCTCTCACTACGGGGCTGTGGTGGGGCTGCACGCCCTTGGCTGGAAGGTGAGGACCCTGGCTTTTCTCGCAGAGCTGTAAAAGCTCCCATTTGTAGTTAGAAAGTCTTTCTTCTCTAAGAACCTGTCATCTCTCTCCATTTTTTTAGGTCTTTTACTGTCTTTCAGGATCCTTTCATAATTTTCCCTGAAGAGAACCTACAAATAACAATACCCTTTTTAAATTGATTGACTTTCCCTATTATTTTGGCCTCTGTTGCTTTATTTAGCTGATACTTATTGAGTATGTATTATGTGCTGTGTGCAACACTCAAGTTCTAATATTTTTTTGGTAATCTCAGAAAATAAAGTTGTCAAATTATGTTTTCTTTTTTTTCTTTTTTTTGCGGTACGCGGGCCTCTCACTGCCGTGGCATCTCCCGTTACGGAGCACAGGCTCCGGATGCGCAGGCTCAGCGGCCATGGCTCACAGGCCCAGCCGCTACGCGGCACGTGGGATCTTCCCGGACCAGGGCACGAACCCGCATCCCCTGCATCGGCAGGCGGACTTTCAACCACTACGCCACCAGGGAAGCCCTCCTGCTATTTTTGATACTGTTGTAATGGTGTCTTCTTTTCATGGTATTAATTTCTTACTGGTGTATAGAAACACAATTGACTTGTGTATTGATTCAGCTACTTTATTAAACTATCATTTTTAACTGTGGATTATTCTGGGTTTTTAAGGTAGATCATATCGTGCAAATAATGACAGCTTTGTCTTTTTTAAACCTTATGCCTTTATTTTTATTTATTTATTTATTTATTTAATTTATTTATTTTTGTGGTACGCGGGCCTCTCACTGTTGTGGCCTCTCCCGTTGTGGAGCACAGGCTCTGAACATGCGGGCTCAGCGGCCATGGCTCACGGGCCTAGTCGCTCCGCGGCATGTGGGATCTTCCTGGTCCAGAGCACGAACCTGTGTCCCCTGCCTCCGCAGGCGGTCTCTCAACCACTGTGCCACCAGGGAAGCCCGCCTTTACTTTTTTGAATTCTCTCTTTTTTTGCGGGGGGGGGGGGGGGCCCCACCACACGGCTTGTGGGATCTTCGTTCCCTGACCAGGGATCGAACCTGGGCCCTTGACAGTGAAAGTGCGGAGTCCTAACCACTGGGCCACCAGGGAATTCCCAAACCTAATGCCTTTAATTTCTTTTTATTATTTTTATTGTTAGGATCACTAATATCATTTTACATATGATGATAATGGGCATCCTTGTCTCATTTCCAATTTTAAAAAAAGGGTTAACAGTAACCTTTCCTATTTAGGCTGATGTTTACTTTCTGTGTTTATAGATAAGATACCTTCCTCAGGTTAAGGAAATTATATTGTTAGTTTTATTATTACTGTATGTTAACTTTTATCAGATGCTCTTTCTGTATCTTTTGAATTGATCCTGAGGTTTTCCTGCCTTTATCTGTTAATGTGATTAATTGTATACATAGTGTTTTGTTTTGTTTTTTTTGTCTGCGTCACACAGCTTGTGGGATCTTAGTTCCCCAACCAGGGAATGAACCCCGGCCCCGGCAGTGAAAGCGCTGAGTTCTAACCACTGGACTGCCAGGGAATTCCCTATATAGATTTTCTAATAGTAAACCATCTTTACATTTCTAGGATAAACTCAATTTAGTCATGGTATAGTCTTTAAAAAAATGCAAAACTTTTATTGGAATATAATACATTTTTTATATACTGTTGGCTTTAGTAAAATTTTATTATTTTTTAAATTATTATTTATTTTTGCTTGCATTGGGTCTTTGTTGCTTGCATGGGCTATCTCTATTTGCGGCGAGCAGGGGCTACTCTTCGTTTTGGTGCGCGGTCTTCTCATTGCGGTGGCTTCTCTTGTTGTGGAGCACGGGCTGTAGGTGCATGGGCTTCAGTAGTTGTGGCACATGGGCTCAGTAGTTGTGGCTCGTGGGCTCTGGAGCGCAGGCTTAGTAGTTGTGGCGCAGGGGCTTAGTTGCTCTGTGGCATGTGGGATCTTCCTGGACCAGGGCTCGAACCCATGTCCCCTGCATTGGCAGGCGGGGTCTTAACCAGAGAAGCCCTTTACTAAAATTTTAAATGATTTATCTCTATGAGTGAAATCAATTATTAAGTTTCCTCATGTACTGTCCTTGCATGGTTTTAGTATCAGGGTTATACTGGCTTTATGGGATGAGGTAGGGAGGGAGTATTTATTTTTTATACTTTATATTTTTTAATTTTATTTTATTTTATTGAGACGCTCATTTCCTTGAGTGTCTTGTCGACTGCAAATTCTGGCATGGTGTTTTGTGGTTATATTTTTAACTACTATGTTACAGAATTATTTGAGCTTTCATTTTTTTTTTTTTAGATCTCTTTGTTTATTTCATTTATTTTTGGTTGCGTCGGGTCTTGGTTGTGGCAGGTGGGATCTTTCGTTGCGGCGCACGGGCTTCTCTCTAGTTGTGGCACGCGGGTTCCAGAGCGCGTGGGCTCGGTAGTTTGCGGCATGTGGGCTCTAGTTGAGGCGCGCAAGCTCAGTAGTTGTGGCACAGAGGCTTAGTTGCCCCGCAGCATGTGGGATCTTAGTTCCCTGACCAGGGATCAAACCCGCATCCTCTGCATTGTAAGGCGGATTCTGTACCACTGGACCACCAGAGAAGTCCCAAGCTTTCATCTTTCTTGAATCAGCATTAAGTTTTATTTTTCTAGGAACTTGTTAATTTTATCAACATTTTCAAATTCTCAGTCTGTGGCTAACCAAAGAACTTATCCATATAAGCCTGTCACAAACGTCACCTGCTCTGTGAAGTCTTAATTGCTTTCCCCTAAATTAAACATAGGATTTAAAATTATATAATCAGAGTCCAGGTCTCTGATCAGTTGTTTGTTTGTTTTTTTGCGGTCCGCGGGCCTCTCCCTGTTGTGGCCTCTGCCGTTGCGGAGCACAGGCTCCGGACGCGCAGGCTCAGTGGCCATGCTCACGGGCCCAGCCACTCCGCAGCGTGTGGGATCTTCCCAGACTGGGATACGAACCCATGTCCCCTGCATTGGCAGGGGGGCC
>NW_006789022.1:3296199-3299431 GCF_000442215.2 Lipotes vexillifer | reverse complement strand
CACGGGCCCAGCCGCTCCGCGGCATGTGGGATCCTCCCGGACTGGGGCATGAACCCGCGTCCCCTGCATCAGCAGGTGGACTCTCAACCACTGCGCCACCAGGGAAGCCCAGTTGTTTATTTTTGCACAAGTGGTTTGAACTGAGTTCCAGGTTGCATCTACGCCAGGACATTACTGGCTGTACAGGGTAGCAGTTGGCCACTAAATTTCTCTGTTACCAGGGGGCATTACTTATACCCTCTTAGCCTTTGGCACATATGTCAGTGATAGTGGGGTCACTTTGTATTGGTTTTGTATGTCTTTGTACCCGATCTTTGTTTCCAGGGCTTAATTAATTAAGGCTTGGGCATCCAGAAGCTTCCAAACGTTGGCTGAATATGCCAAGCAGGGAATTTAGGATTGAGTCCTAAATTCAGTACCAGAGATAAAAGTAGATCTTTCAGGGGAAATGGTACTTGGGAGGCGATAAGCAAAAAAGAGGCACTCACTGCATTCTTCTTTCCCTTCCAGGCAGTAGAGCGAGTCCTGTACCCACACCTGTCCACTTACTGGACAAATTTACAGGCTGTGCTAGATGATTATTCAGTATCGAATGCCCAGGTTAAAGCAGATGGGCACAAAGTCTATGGAGCCATTCTGGTGAGTGCCAGCCCCTTCCAGCCTCTCCTCCCTGCATGAGCACAGCCGCTCAGCGGGCTGACTTTGGAACACTTGATAGGCCCAGGTTCCTCCTATCCTAGTCCCCCTGCTCTTGCAGGTGGCCGTAGAACGACTGCTGAAGATGAAGGCCCAGGCAGCAGAGCCCAACAAGGGTGGGCCAGGCAGCAGGGGCTGCCGGCGCTCAGACGACCTGCCCTGGGACAGCCTTCTCCTGCAGGAGTCTCCCTCCGGGGGCAGCGCAGAGCCAGGCTTTGGGTCTGGTCTCCCGCTGCCGCCAGGTGGCGCGGGGCCGGAGGCTCCTTCCCCTTCGGTGACCCTGGCGGACATCTACCGGGAGCTCTACGCCTTCTTCGGGGACAGCTTGGCCACCCGCTTTGGCACGGGTCAGCCCGCGCCCACGGCCCCGCGGCCGCCTGGGGACAAGAAGGAGCCGGCGGCCGCCCCGGACTCGGTGCGGAAGATGCCGCAGCTGACCGCTAACGCCATGGTCAGCCCGCAGGGCGACGAGAGCCCCCGGGGCGGAGGACCCCCGTCGGCCTCTGCCCCGATCGCCTCTGAGAGCAGGCCGCTGCCGCGCGTGCACCGGGCGCGGGGGGCGCCCCGGCAGCAGGGCCCGGGCGCCGGCACCCGCGACGTCTTCCAGAAGAGCCGTTTTGCCCCGCGCGGTGCCCCTCACTTCCGTTTCATCATCGCCGGGCGGCAAGCAGGGAGGCGATGCCGCGGGCGCCTCTTCCAGACTGCCTTCCCCGCGCCGTACGGGCCCAGCCCGGCCTCCCGTTACGTGCAGAAGCTGCCCATGATTGGCCGCACCGGCCGCCCGGCCCGCCGCTGGGCGCTCTCGGACTACTCGCTGTACCTGCCGCTTTGAGGCGGCGGCGGTCTCTGTGAATAAATCCCGCGCCCGGAAGTGACGTCTCCGCGGTCGTGGGTCGCGCCGGATGAGGCGGGGCTTGGGCGGTTAGCTCCCACGGCGGCGCTTCCTGGTGGCGAGGGAGCCATGGCTCTACCTTGGCTGCAGCGCGTCGAGCTCGTGTTCTTTGCTACCGCCTTCGTGTGCGGAGCCGTGGCGGCCGTGGCACTGACCCGGACCCAGGTGCGGCTGCGGGACGGGGCCGGCTGTCGGGCCGGGTAAGCGGGGGCGGGCAGGCCGATCCTGACACGGAGAGTCCGCTGCTGTCCGGGCCGGGGCAGGAGGGGCGGTTCTGGCGCGCTGCTCCTCTCAGCCGGTGGGCCGGGTGAGGCTGGAGTTGCATCGGCGGTAAACGCGCTTTGTCGATCCGTCCGCCCAGGTCATACTCTGGCCAAAGGAACGAGTCCTCAGGAGAGTCTTAACAGCATCAGATATAGCCCGGCCTGGTGACTCCTGCATAACCTCACCCTGGCTGTGAAACAAATTGGTCCAGGGCCCCCTAAATCAGACACTATTGTGCTAAGCTACTCCAAGAAATAAAGCTTAGTGTAGTGGAGATGATCAAACTACCAAATGGTTGCAACAGAATGTGTTAAATGGCGAAATAGTGATGTAGCAGAAGCCAAAAGTTTAGGCTGTTTATCGCAGCCAGGCAATCATGTTAATAAACAGGTTCATTTAATCCCTATAAGTAGGCGCTATTACGCCCGTTTTACAGATCAGAAAACATCGGAGATAGCTGAAGGTCACACAGTTCTGGTTCTACTCTAGGATTTCTGCACGAGGGGAGACCAGAACTTGTGAGGCAACTCTGAAGCTCTTTGTATTTCATAACTATCGCCTATTTCCTGATCCTTCTGGCCACTCACTGCAGGTTTGATTTCCCCAGCGGACTCATTAATCTACTGGCCCAGAAACAGGAACTGACAATGCACAAATAACTCCCTAGAGCGGCCCTGGTCTAGATTATCCCCAACACCTGCCATGAGCCTGCATCTAGAGGCACCAGCCTGAAATCTAGGACTCAGCAGCTTCTTTCCACAGGGCTCCTTCAGTGGCAGCTGTCCCCTGTATGGTGTGGCTGCCCTGAATGGCTCCTCCCTGGCCTTGTCCCGACCTTCGGCCCCATCTCTCTGCTACTTTGTGACTGGGGCCTCTGGCCTGCTGGCCCTCTACTGTCTCCTGCTTCTGCTCTTCTGGGTCTACAGCAGCTGCATCGAGGATTCCCACAGGTGACTGCCCACTCCGAGGGCCGGGGGCTGAGATGGGACGAGTCCCACCTCAACCACAAGGTTTATTCTCTCCCTCCTTATATAGAGGCCCAATAGGGCTCCGCATCGCACTGGCCATCTCAGCTATAGCCATCTTCCTGGTCTTAGTGTCTGCCTGTATCCTTCGATTTGGCACCAGTTCCCTCTGCAAATCCATCATCTCCCTGAACATAACTAGGTAATGGGAGGGGGAGGGAAGCCTGGCTGGGGCTGACTACCTTCCCTCTGTAGAGGGGATCCTATACACCCCGTTTTATATCCCCATCAGTTCTCAAAGGGGCACTGGAGCACAAGGGTATTTAGGGTATGTCTCCCCTTTCTCACAACTGTCTCTTTGACCTCACAGCTGCTCTGATGCCCAGAAAACTCCATGGATACCCCCTGGAACCGC
>NW_006789022.1:3290130-3296116 GCF_000442215.2 Lipotes vexillifer | reverse complement strand
GCACCATGGATACCCTCTGTAACCGCTCTGCAGTTTTACTCCAACCTACACAATGCTGAAGTGAGGTCCTGGGATATGAAAGACTGGGTGGAGATTGAGGGATACACAGATTCACATAATGAATCATATAGCACAATCTGTAGTTGTAAGAGTGCTCACCAGTGTACTCTGAGCTTGGCCCACCAGTGAGGGGCTGAGAGGAGCTGAAGGCTTGACGGCCTGACAGTGCACAGCTAAGAGTGGTGTGTGGGTGGAACTGGATTCGAGATGGGCCCACTCCTCACACTCCTGTTCCTGTCTCCCACAGACCTCTTCTTGGGTGAATCTGGTATTGTGGTGCGTGGTCTTGGTGCTGCAGGTCGTGCAGTGGAAGTCTGAAGCCACCCCATACCGGCCTCTGGAGAGGGGGGACCCTGTGTGGAGCTCTGAGACAGATGCTCTTGTTGGGCCACGCCTTTCCCATTCCTGAAGACTAACCGAAGAGTACTCCTGCCGCCAGACTCCGTGCCCAAGTGCCTGCAGTCCTCTTGCCCCCACGTGGCCCACACGGCTGGGAGCCTGAGTTTTCCCTCCAGGAGGGAAACATGATTAACAGACCCCCTCTTCCTACAGCTGTTTTTGTACCAAAGTATTATATTACTTTCTTTCTTCATCTCAGTACTGAGTTCTTGGTGTAAAGCACTGTAGGTAGGGTGGATGGGAGTAAGGAGTGAAGGCGACACAGGCATGGATCAAAACTTTGAGGTACTGACAGGTAGCTGCCCTTGGGATGACTGCTCCTTTATTTGCTGTTAATGAATTTGGGCCTCTTGTGTGACCCTGGTTGTCACCCCATCCCTAAGGTTCAGTTTTGATTCCCCTCTGGGAGGGGTGAGTGACCTGAGGTGGTTTCTTCACAAGCTACGGTAGGCACCCACCGTGTTGTCAAAGAGTTTCGTGTTGGGGAAGTGTCCAGCTTTGTCCAAGAGGAAGTAGAATCGTCGGCCTTTGACCTTCAGAGGCAACATGGCAGGGACTTCACCCCGGTGGGCCATGCAGGATACTTGGTTCAAGGGAACTGTAAAATGGGCACCCCAGCCAAAGGGGGCATGAGTGGTGAGGGTCACTTGCTTCCCTCCAGCCTGTAGCATCACTGAGCGCACAGAGCGGAAGGAAAAGAGAAGACCAGCACCAAGTACCAGAGTACCTGCAGGAAGAGCAAAGATTGGGGTTTTCCCTGGAGAGCTAAGAAGCAACCCTTACAGTGTGCCCCCGAATAATAATAAAAAAAAATTGTGATGATGGTAACATTTACTGAGCTCCTCTTATACCCCCATCATGTATTAGTCATTCCTCCCAAAAGCCTTAATAGATACTCATACCCATTTTAAAACAGGGTCCAGAGCGGAAGTACTAACTCGCTTAAGGTCACAGAGTGAGAGGCAGACTTCAGCCTGAACCTGTACGAGGGCGTGGCGCTCGGGAACGTCCGACTCCAGTGTACCACACACCTATAAGGGTGGCCTGCCCATCCTGGAGGGTCGGGAGCCCCTTACTCTTCTTGCCCAAGCGGAAAGGATTGTGCCCGCCCTCCTCGACCCATGCCGGGAAGGCAAACCACACCTTACCGATGGCGCCGCAGCCGACGGCAAGGCCGTAGCGCCAGAGCGCGGAGCGCAGGTCCAGGCGGCCGCGGCCTGGGGACTCGGCGTCTGGAGGCCGAGTGGAGGCCGGCGGGCGGGCCAAGGCGGCAATGGCTAGGGAAGCCCAGAAGACGCCCTGGCCAGCGCAGAACAGGCCGAGGACGGCAAAGAAGCGACCCCCTTCGTGCTCGAAGAGCAGCACGTCCCGTGGCGGGGCCACGTCACACAGAGCCCTGCGCGCGGTAAGGGACTGCAGCGTTAAGAACAGCCGCACAGGCCACCGCCGCCCGAGAGCCGCCATGGCCCTGAGCGGCGCCGCTTCCGGGGCGGGACTTCCTGCCGCTGGCCCCGCCCCGCCCCCTCGGAGTCCATCTGTCAGCCCCAGGCGGGGCGAGGCGAGGCGAGGCGAGGCGAGGCGACTCGGCCCCGCCCGCGCTTGCGAAGGGCAAGGCTAAAATAACCCAGCACACTCGACACAAAATACAATAGCACTCTTTATCTTAAAAAGTAGGGAGGATCCTGGGGTTAAGTACACAAAGCACCTAAGTCCTTCGGGTAGTTTAGTGTCAGTTCTACAAAGTAAGCTTTGGCTTCCTGGCACCAGGGAGGCTCGATCTTCCCGAAGTCTTCAAGAAGGCAGGTAAGGAGAGGGATCCAGCAGTCACAGTCACAGAGGCCAGAGAGGAGACATCAGTACATACAAGGGCTATTTACAGGGATCTTCTGGGGCATGACTGTGGATTACTTTATGAACGCCACTTCTGGGATCTCGCCCTTGGCCTTAGAGAAAAAACAGAAGGTCAGTAGAGCCAGGTGGCCCATGCCCGTGTGCCAAGCCTACGTGACCCTCTTGAAGGCCTGGAAATCTCTTTTAGCCACCTATTCCCAAATCTTACCTTGAGATGAGTAAAGACCTGGGCAGATCTGGTGTAGTCCCAGTTGTTGTCCTGAAGGCACCTGGAGCAGGGCAAGCACAGGCACCTCCATCAGAACCAAGACGCAGTCACTCTGATCACTAAATGCCACTTCAACATCCATTCTACGGAAACACTCACCAGCAATTACATACATTCTTGCACTCTTTATACAAATGAAAAATTAGAAAAAAATCCATCTATCAATGGTCTTTCGAATACAAAGAAGTATTAAATAGCTATCTATTTCTATTAAATAGCTAACAGAAATGAGACTAAGGTGAGTTTTATACTAATAGGGAATGATGTTCATGGGATAAGTAAAGTATGTTGCAGAACAGTATAAAAGAGGGACTTCATTTTGACTTTAAATGTTATGCTAATGTATGCATAGAGAAAATTTTTTTATGGACCATCTTTTTTTTTTTTTTAAGTAATAACAAAAGTTCTGGCTTTAAAAATTTTAGGGGCACTCATTATTCACCACCAGCCCTACCCCAGTGCACCCTTATTCCTACACATGCCCAGTACTCACTTCTGGGACCACTCAAGGTTCATGCCAGACTGAGTAGCGAATGCCTGCAGCATTTCCTGCTGCTCTGGAGAGAGGGTGGGCACTGGGCTGGAAGAAGGTGTGGGTGCAGGCATGGCAAAGGCTCTTTGGATCTCATCAGGACTGGCATTCCGCACAAACAGCTCATCATTTACGATGCACAACCTTGGGGACAAAAAGCACCTGAGACAGCTGGACAGACAGACAGATAACCTCATCCTCCCAATATCGTTCCTATTCTCACTTGACACTCAGATCCTTTCAATACCCACGAGGTCCCTTTATCATTTCCTCCCTTTCCCATGGACTCCATGTATGGGATTATCTACCAAACACACTAGAATTATACATTCTCCCCCAACCCTCATTTATCTTCACAACAGACTTAGGAAGTGAATATTGTTAAACCACTTTTCAAATGAGGAAACTTGCCCTAAGCTAGAAGTGGTGGAGCCAGGATGAAAACCCCAGACTCCAGAGCCAAGCTCATCACCACTATGTGACCCCCCTCTGATCACCCCCTGCCTTTCTGAATGTCTGAAGATACCCAGAGGACCGACTCCACCCTCCCCAATCTTCACAGTGGTGGCCATGGATTGGGACTGGGACCCCACACGGTAAGTCCAACACTCACCCTGAATTGCTGGCAGGAACAGCAACGAACGTCCGGGTAAAGGCTCGCAAAGAGTCCCGAGATTTTCCATCCACTGCAATGATAACAATGGTGACAACCTGTCAGAGTCACTCATGTGACTCTGAGTGACTCAAAAATCATGGTCTTATTTGATACAAAGAACCCTAAGTGGGCCAGACAGGGATGATTATGTGTGCACAGGGGAGCGCAGTGGGGAGGAGTATCAGAGGTCAGGGAGGACAGTAATAACAACACTGTTATCCCACTAGTGGAGTGTGTGTGTGCCAGGCCCAGTGTCAAGCATCTTGTACATCACTTCACTTACTCACCACAACACTGTGAGATGGCTATTACTAACCCCCTTCCTTTCACAAATAAAGACTCAGGCTCAGAGCTAATGTAAATTGCCCACAGACACAGAGGACCAAAGCTGGGATGGAAGCTCAGACCTGCCTGACTCCAAAGTCTGTGTCCTTCTAATCCTCAGGCTTTTCCCATATCCCAGACAGGAAAAGACAGGTGGAGAGGGTAGGCTTGGGGGGCAGAATGAGAGAAGGAGGTCAGGGAAGAAGAGAGAAGAGAAGGTAGCTGGGACGCTAAGAGTGCTGAGAACGACTAGCTGGGAAAGGGACCACTCTGCAAACTCGGCACTCCGAAGACCCTCACCTTCTTTGAAGACTCCATTGACAGAAAAACACAGCAACGTGCTCTGAAAGAGAAGCAGCAGCATCAGGTACCACGTAGGCTCCCAGCCAGAGCCTGAGTCCTTCCTGCCTCTTAACCGCCCCTTCCCCAATTCCACCCTTCTGCCAAGGAAGACATAGGTGCTCACTGTCTGGGCGCTTATGTCTACCACGAAGGAACTGATGTCATGCTGAGTTTTGGGCAACTCATTGAGGAAGGCCACAACGTTGAGACGTGTGTGCTTCAGCAGCCGGAACCGCAGGGCTGTGAGAGGAGGGGAAGCCAAGGTGAGCAGCTGCCATCCTCAGCCCACACTCAGCCCCTTCCCATCCCCTTCTCCCAACCTGTTCTGCTCACATCACACACTTACTAGGGTCTTTAAGCTTCTTCACATTCCTACTATCTTTGAAGTACTCAGCTAAGTTGCTTCTGGGGGGCAGGAGAAAAAGGAGGCAGTGGTCAGAACGGTGTGGATGCGCATGTGCTGGCCTGGGCAGGTTCTGGGATATGACACTCACCGGGCAGGGTTCTGGGGGGTGAAAGGAATGCTCAGGGAGCAGCAGGCCCCATCGTGGTAGGCATCCAGGAGCTGCTGCCGGTCTCCGGAGTCATATATCGCATAGTACCTACGAGGAAAACAAAAGGGAAAGCCTGAACTCCACAATCTGGGGCCGCACAGGGACCGACAGCTCCCAAGAGCGAGCTGTGCTGGGGCTAGCCCACCGCTCGCCAGCCTGAGGCGACCTGAGATACTCACTGCTGCAAGAAGTGCAGGACCAGATTCTTCAGGGTCTCTGTTCCAAAGTAGCTTCCCTGGAATCAAACAGATATTAGGACCACGTAACCAGGACTCTACCCCCAACGTGAGCGCTAACTCTGTGCCCCCAACCGCGGCCCCCTCCACTCACCTTGCAGGGAGGTAACACTGTGGGGGCTTCAATGTCAAAGGCAATCGGTGGGGGTAACTCATGGCCGTCCTGCAGAAAGAAAGTGACAGCCGACGACATAAACCAGACAGAAAAGGCTGGATGAGCACTCAGATGGGAGAACTAAGAGTGAGGGGTCACAGGTCAAGTGTAAAAGAGAAATGGCAAGGGTCCATGAATCCTGATAGATGCAACTTTTGTCTACAGGTGTTTTTCTGGGAAGAATGATTATATTTTCAGCGACTGTGAAGCTGGGGAGATCCCAGCTGGGAGAAGGATGTCAGATCTCATTGTTCTACCGGCCCTTCAACCCTCCCTCAAAGGTCCTCAATAAAATGGCTTGATTTCCCCCCCCCCCCACCCAGGGAAAAAAAAAAAAAAAAAAAAAAGGATTAGAGACTTTGTCAGATTCTCAAAGGGCTCCGTGTCCCCAAATCAGTGATCATACAAACACGTTAGGCAAGACTTTGAGGGTGCGAGATGCTATGCTCCTCAGAAGAGAATGAAAAAAGTTAGGTACTTACCAGGCGTAATAATTTGGGAAATCGCTCTCGAACGGCGCTGTCAAGAATGGGACAGAAGTGAGTGATGTTTCAGAGCCACCGTGCCTCCTGGGCTGCTCTAGGGGCAAATACACCAATGCCCGAGGGACA
>NW_006789022.1:3288738-3290120 GCF_000442215.2 Lipotes vexillifer | reverse complement strand
CCTCTTGCCCTCCCTCTTCCCCAGCCTCTGAGCTCCAGGAAAAACGGCCCCAACTCCCCACCTCTCCTGGGCACCAAGAAATGACTGCCTCGGAGGACGACCCTCTCCTCTCTGAGTGACTCTGAGCGCACCACAGAAGCAGCACTCCCGGCCCAGGCTTTAAGCCAGGACCTCCTTTCCCTCCCTGTCCCCCTTACCTTCCACCTACTCACCTGTGCAGCCCCCAGGAGGAGGGAATGGGGTGGGAGCCCAGGGGCTCCGCTGCCTCAACAGGTATCCATCACTTCTGCCAGGTCTGGCCGTGGCCAAGACCAGAACACACCACAGAAATGGCACAGGATGTTGGGGCAGGGAGACGAGCAAGGCAGGGCTCAGGAGGAGATGAGGCCAAGGAAGCAGCGAGGGGACGAAACGGAGAAGAGAGAGAAAAGGCAGGAGAGGAAGGAGCCAAGGAGAGACGGGGGAGATACTGGCGAGGAGAGAGAAAGAGGAAAGAGAAAGCAAAGAAAAAGCGAAAGCACTACACTTCCTTTGCAAAGAAAAAGCGAAAGCACTACACTCTGCGAAAGCAGAGAGTCACTTAGAAAGAAGAGGGAGAACCAAGGGAGGAAGGCGCCTGACAGCCTTTCTTTCAGCTCCCTCTTCCCTGTGATCCAAGGAGGAAATGGGAAACAAATCCTTGCTGTGGCGGGAGGGCAGCTGCTACTGGCCAGGTCTCTGTCTGCTACCTGGGTTCTGACCTGAGCTGGGCGTGGGAAGCGAAGCAGCCATGGGGGCAGGAGACCTCCCTCAGAAGGGGTAAGGGTTCAGGCCCCTGCAAAGTTGGGGGGGTGAGGGTCTGTGCCCCACCTCTGTTGACCCCCAAGTTCTCTCCTGATGGCCCCTCTGCGACTGTGCCTGTCTTAGGTTGTTCCTTCCCTGAGGAATCTTACCCGTCTCTGGCTAACCAGCCATCCTCCGGGGGCCAAGCAGGGCGATGTGAGGTGTGCGAGTGAGCGAGATGCAGCGCCCCCAGAGAGGGTCAGTTCTCCGTCTCCTTGGTAGCCTATGCCCCCGTGGCCTCCACGCCCAGCCCCTGCCTTGGGATTCCCTCGCCTACTGGCGGGGCCCCGGCTCTGGTCACATGTCTTAGGGAACCCAGGTTTCTCCTCCAGGGAGGGCCCAGCTTACAGCATTGGGCAAGAGAGACCAACTGCATGGCACCAGCCACCAGAACCGATTGCATGGCACCAGCCACCACGCTCAACCTCAGCGTGGGCAAGAAAGCCCAGGCAACCTCAGCGTGGGCAGGAAAGCCCAGGCAACAGCCTTGGGCAGGGAGATTGCGAGAAGAGAGCCCCTCTTGGCAAAAGGGCAAGAGGGGCCATTGCAGGACAGAGGAA